>NC_061112.1:64759003-64782213 GCF_002878395.1 Capsicum annuum
CAACTTTTTCCACTGAGCACCTTGAGGTATCACCTTATCCATCTAGATTTCCCTATGCAATTCAATTCAAAAATTTGTATAGATCATCATAAGTCTTTTTCAAATCCTGACCACTTATAGCTGAATCTAGCAAAATCCTTGTATTATGGTTAAAAGGTTCTACCAAGGTATGAGATGATACCTCACTAGACTGATAATGATATGGATAGTCCCAAATAAGAGCTTTGAACCTCTCCCAAGCAAGATAGAGGTTCACATTTGGCCTCTACTTAAAACTAAAAATCCCACTGCGAAGTATCACAGTCTTGCCAGATAGAAATAATTGGATAAGGAACTTCTGGGCTAAGTCATACTCAGTTGTATTGAACCTACCATCTCAGTGTTCAACCAATTCTTTTATTCTCCCAAAAGTGAAAATGACAAGAGTATCAGCCTCATATTATCAGTTGACACAACTGTTGGGATAAATATGTCCCTAATTTCTAAGAAGATTTGCAAGTGGACTTGTGGATCCTCATGTGATAGCCCTCTGAATTATCCACTGCTATGAAGAGGATGCCCATGTTCTACTTCAATTAAAATCTACCTCCAGGTGTTGATCTTTAAATATTTGAGGTCAGGTAGTCGTAAGTGTGATTGTAACTTAGTGTACTATCATGTAGGTTGGTGGATCCTCGGCCATGGGAGGAGAAATGTATTATTCCTCATGAATTTATGTGAGATGATAGAGAAAGACTACTCTTCTCATTTGGTGAAATCATTGATTGGGCTCCGGGTCTGGTTCAACCAACTCCCTATCCCTTGCCAACTGACTAGATTGCTTAAACTGTGCCAAGAAATTCAGAAGCCAAGACCAAGAGAAAGCACCAAATAAATCAAAAGTTATAAATAAAACTAAGACAATTTCCAAATTACAAGCCCCCAAAAATAGCGCCAAAAACTTGTTGTGCCCCAGTGTACACGCAAGTATACGTTATGTCACCAAGTAATAGAGTGGCCTTTTACAATCCAATTATCAATCCCTCAAATAAGTGTGTCAAAAACTATCCCAGACTAGCCCAAATATTAATATCAACTCAGTGCTAATATAGCCTTATGATTGTTTGAGAATAAACTAAGAGTAAACTTAACATTTCGGTAAATTAAATGTTCTTGAAAAGCAATGGAGAGAAACTAGGGTTAAGGCCCTACAAACAATCATACTACATTATAGAATTTCATTGTTTAGTTTAGTTATCTTGGTAGTTGGTTCACATGGTCTATACTATGACTATGGCCATCCGAACCTCTAAGCGAATGTCTATCTTATCCCCATAACTACATCATTAAGCGGGGATGTGAGAACTAAGTTATATTTATATTTCATATCTTAAAATAACTAAACAGATAATTTAGGTATATTCCTATCCTAAATGCAAATTATTACTTCATTCTATTAGAAAGATTACAATTCTATTCTATCTATCCTAAGTTATATCCTCTTGTTCCTCTTTTCGGTTCACAAGATCATTATGTATGTATTATAAGGGTCATGAAGCCTTAAAATAGTGAAAACAAATATTAAAAAACCAACAAAGATAAAATACCTTAACCAAATCAATTAATAACAATATAAATCATGTTCTTGGGCTTAACCCTGGAAAGGGGTGTCTAGCCACTCATGGACGTAACCGTAATCACAATGACTGAATATATGTTAAAATATATAAACAATCCAAATTAATGGAATAAACCCCTAATTTAAATATTCTACAACCTTGGTTAAAGTCCCAAGGTCGTCCAAGGCGTGTAAAATAACAACAAAATGTCCTATTTGTACTTGGACCAAAGCTGCCATTTTTTACTTAGGGTTGTACCACACCCTTATCTCAGTGACTAAGGTATATGGAATGACCTAATCTCGGTAGTATACTTTAATTTATCATTTAATATTCCCAAAAGTCCATTTAAAATTCCTAACGTTGTGCCTAAGGTCTGTGGCACGCCAATGACTCCAAAACGTCCATTTTTTATCACGTCTTGCCCCATGTGTTTGCCTATCCATTCCAAACTTTATGGTGTTATTTACAATTGATTTAAAGAATTTTTATCATACATATATAATAATTATAAACTCACCAAGCAACGTATATCATTTAAAACCACGAATTAGAGCTTAAAACAACATAATCCAAGACGATGAACTAGTAACTTAAGCTAAGAGTACACGTTTTGTCCTTTTGATCTTTAACTTAATTTTGCATCTTCGAATGTTTAAATTTTAAATTAAACACTATAAACTAGTTATTACACATTATTACACACTTATACCCTTATTAACTCATTACTCACACTAGAATCTATCGAGAACAACTAGAACAACACATAGCTAAAGCTACTAACACTAGTTTCCTTGTCTAAACACTAAGTGATGAAATTGATTCAAAACTTGTTTGAAACACATCTTAAATATTATAATCAAGTATTTTAACACTTTGAATCTTAATAATACAAATATTTAATCATTAAGCACAAGATAAGTCCTCAAAACAAGGTTAATTAAAATCAGATAGCCATACTTAGGTGCATAAATCCACCTAAGATCACTTTCATTTAAAAGAATTTTCCTCCTTTCATCTTATTTTCATCACATATTCACTCTTCTTCATTAGAAATCCTTGCAAATCCAAAATATCTTAAATAAACATAATTTAAAGGATAATTAATCACATATTATAAATTAACGATAGAAAATAATATGAAAAAAATACAAAAATGGGTGGCAACAACATGAATTGACTTGGTTTGTAGTACATATGCGGAAAAAGTCAACTCATTTTATGTCGGTTAGAGTTGATTACAGCTTGAAGTAGTAATCTATGATTTATGTCAAAGAGATATTGAGGTTGCATGGGGTGCCAATTTCTATCATTTCTAATAATGGTATGATATTCACCTCTATGTTTTTGGAAAGGTTACATAAGGACTTGGGCATTAATCTTGATTTCAGTACTACTTTTTATTCTTGAACTGATGGGCATCAGAGAGGACTTAAGGATATGCTAAGAGCTTGCGTGATTAATTTTGATGGCTATTACGATAAGGTTTTGCAGTTGTGTGACTTTTCATACGACAACAATTACTATTCTATCATTTATATGGTTCCCTCAAATCCTCTATGGTAGCAGGTGTAGATCACTCATAGGATGATTCAAAGTTAGTGATGTGAAGGCTTTGGGGAAAAAAATGAAAGAATAAAGATCAGGAAAAGGTGATCTTAATTCAAAGAAAATTGTTAGTAGCCCAGAGTAAGCAAAAGAAATATATAGATATTAAGGTGAGGGACATGTCATTTAAACCCAATGAACAAGTATTGTTTCAAGTATCTCCTATAATAGGAGTTATGAATTTTGGAAAAAAAAAAGTAAGCTTATCCCTAGGTATATTGGTTTGATTAAGGTTCTTGATGATGTTGAGTCAATAATATAAATGTTGTTGTTGCCACCAACCATGTCAAAGGCCATATGATGATCCATGTCATAGTTTGTTTGCATTCAGAGGATTCTAAATAAATTTTGAGGGGTCAATGAAAACTTGGTAAAAAAACAAGTTCAGCTAGTGCATGGACTCAACTGGTGCAACCGCTTAAGCAGGTTGCTTTAGTTGCCAACTAATTTGCTTTTGTAGCCAAGGTTATTCGAAGAATATTGCTATAGTGGAGGCCTTACAGCTTTAGTGAATGTTGCTTAAGTGATGTATTATCCGTTTAAGCAGTGGTTTTTTAGGAATAAAAGTCTCTTAAAAGACCATATGTTGCATTAGCAGCAATTGCTCAAGCATTCTATTGACCACTTAAGTAGTAACTGTAGGGGCATTTATTTCAAACAACACCCAATTTTCTTCAATTCTAAAATGCATTAAAACCCTAGAGCGCTTAGGGAATAGGGAGAGTGATCCTTAAGTTAGGGGCATATATTTCAGCAAAATGACCTCGGGACAAAAATTTTGATAAAGTCATTGAGTACGAAATATCAAATCTGATAGGATAGCATAGGTCATTTGAACTCACAAAATTCCAAAACAACCCTATGGTCTCAATGGAATCAGTTGGTGCATGGACTCAGCTAGTGTAACCACTTAAGTCAACCTTTGGTTGCTTAAGCGATGGCTACTTTAGCAGCCAATTGTTCTCTTTAGTGGGAAAATCTAGTCCTGCACTATTTCTAAAGCATAGGCCTTACTGAATTAGTGAGCGTTGCTTAAGCAACATATTGTATGCTAAAGTAGATGTCAATCGAGCATAAGAGTTGCTAGATGGCAATCGAGCGTAAGAGTTGCTATCCCCTGGCCTTAAATGGTCCTAAGAATCGAAACTGATCCCAAGCTAAACCATGTACTGACATGATACTTGAGGAACTGACCAAATATATATGAATATATATAAATGCTAAATAACTGAGAAGAAGCAAAAACAGAATGAGATAAGTTATTTCAATACAAAATTGATAAGTGCTTACTACATAAAAATCTAAGAAAGCTAAATAACTAAGCAGAAGCAAAATCAACATGAGATAAGTTGTTTCAATATAGAGCTAATCAAAGTTTACTACACTAAAATCTGAGAGAGAGAGAAAGAGAAACTTAAATTACAAATACTGATTCTGATTGACCATCTATGATATCTTTAGTAATACTGACTATTGGTAGCTGGGATATGCCTCAAACTATCTCAAATCAATACATTCAAATAAGAAAAATACAATACAAGAACTGTAACTTACTTGATAACTCAAAATAAGAGAACTTATTACTACTTGCTTGAAGCTACAATCTGTCTGACCTTAGTGTGTGGATTGCATCTGGTACCTACATCATGATGGAATGTAGCCACAAATGCATATATGTTGTCAGTACTTTGGAATGTACTAAGTATGTGATACATGTAGTAAATCATGGAAATACTTAATATATGCTTTAAATCTGATGATGTAGGCTATTTACTAAAATATGCATTTAAATCATAGTTGTATATAAAAAAATTTAGGCATAGTGAAATTTCTAAAGCATGAGATGAAAACATTCTTGTAAGTTGGGAAGCACTAGAAACATTAATACTATGTAAATCTAAAGATAAAGTTAAATAGGTTGCAAAATCATACTGAGGATTATGTATAAATACTAAGCATGAAAGCATGAACATGTAAAATAAATGCAAGATCAAGTAAAGCATGTACTGAAAAAACCTATAAAACTAAATAACTGATAAACTGAATACTTGGTCATGAAAACCTGAGTTGATGTGGTTTTAATACTGAACTGAGACTGTGGGAGCTAATATTTAATTGATATGCCCCAATCTGAGCTAATCGAGGACCAACAAATAACTCTAGTTGGAAGACTAACAATACCTTACAATAGGTACTGAAACTAAAGTGTGGATTCACAAATTTGATGTCCCGAAGGACCAGGGTATCAAGCCTAAACTGCCAGGTGACCCCTAAGAAGGTGCCAAGAATAAACAAATGGGTGACCCCACATAACCTATGCCGGCTACATAGTTATAGAACTTAGGGACTGCTACTAATGACTTTGCCTAACTGATGGGTGACATGATATCCCTGTATTCACTCAGTGTTAATCTATACTACCAACTGAACTCACATGAAAGCATAAAATAGCGCATGCACTGATAATTGATATGCTCAAATATGATAATCTAAAAATAATAGTGCATGCATAATTTGAAGTAATCATGAAAATGTTAACTGGTGTATTTAGCATAATATAATACTAGTGAGTGCTCATTATGAAAATATTATAAATTATATGGTACAAACATAGTATGAATAACTTAAAATCTTGAAAACTACAACATACATGATCATCTAGGTATCAGGTGTTCATAACCCACCATCATTGAAAAATGCAATTAAATACGAAAATTTCAAAGTAATAACATGACAAGAAATTTCAAGACATAAACTCAAGAATCCAAAAATTTTATCAATGTGAATAATTATCATGAGTAAAGTATGGAAGAATACTTGAAATTATGACGGAACACTATTTCATAGATGAATGCAAGAATTACGTGGAGGAATCATGGGATTTATAAATGTCATGGAACCCAAGTTTATGGAATTCATAAAATTCATGAATAAAAATCATAATTTCCGGCATGAGGATGAAAGAATAACCTCATTGAATACCCACAAACCTAAATTTCTTTACTTCTTGAAGGGAAGTATGAATTTGTATCCTTGGAAGTTGAATTCTTAAAGAAGAACCCTTATTATGTGTTCTTTAGGATTTGGAAGAAGAGGTATTATATAATTGGTGTGTTTTGGGTTATGGGAATACCAATTCACGTTACTATCGGGTACATGATGATTTAGGGAATAAATGACTTCCTTACTCACAAAAAATTAAAGAGAAATACGGGTTTTAACATTTTTGAACAAGGTTCGTGCCATGCTGCTTATCATAGAGCATAAGGTTCATGCCATGATTCATATCATGAATCGTAAGGTCCATGACATGTTGCTTATCGGGGAGTACAAGGTCCGTGCCATATCAAAATTGCGGACCCTCATTGGTTCCTCATGAAGATGCTTATAATGTTTTTCTTAGGTGTCGGATTAAGTCAAAATTAGATGTATTGGAAAAAGGAATCAATTATTTATATATTGTTTGTTCTTAAGCTCCAAAATTCCATATATTCAAGAAGTTACACACGATCAAAGTTGACCCTTATAAGATAGAATACCAAAATTTGGTCGAATCAAAAGCTCTTAACTCAACTTTGTGTTAAGTGTTTCCTACTAACAATTTTTACCAAAAATGCACTCTTTGTACTAGGATAATGATCATATAACTTATAAATACATAGGGATCATTGGTTTTAAGTTAATATACGTAGGAATGATGGTTCAAATTCTTGCCTAAAAATGCCGAGTGTTATAGATATTATGCTAGTTTTGGATTGGGAACTATGACTCGGCTTTTTATTTTATAAAATTAGATTATTTAATCAGTTAGTTAGCTATATTTAGGTTGATTTGACCTAAATACCCATTCCTTAGGTTGAATTGCTATCTTAGGACTTAATTGGACTTATGAAGCACCTTGTGGTGGGATTTTTGAATCTTAGTCTAGTTTGGGGTAGAAATTGCCTTAAAATGGACTTTTAGGGTAATAAGTAGGTCCCTACAACCCACTTTAATTCAATATTACTATTATCTCCTTGTAGACTCAATACACCTTCTCCCGTCATACTATTTATATTCTTGAGCCTAATGAGGATTTAGACATAATATGACTTATTTAAGGATTGTACTTGGGAGATATTAAGACCACTTAAAATATTGAAATTATTATTTTAAAATCGGTTCAATCCCAACATCTGTGATGATACTACTTTCGATTCAAGTCCAATATTCATGAAACTATTTTCGGTTTAAGTCTGGTATGTGAGAAACTATTCTTGGTTTCATTCCGGTATTAAGGGTTACTTATGGTATTTGTGGAACCAGTTAAAGTATGTGGTTTATGGTATGAAATATCCATGGTTACAATTTTTCGGTTTGAATATTTTATGAGTATTATGATCATTATTTCCTTCTTGATTGCATCCATCAGGCTTATGAGGGCCTGATAGGGTTATTTATGTTTGTTGAGCCTTTAGGGCTTATGGGGGACTAGTTAAACTATAGTTAGTGATGTTCTCTTTTGTATTTTTTATATGGTTTTTTACATTTAATATATGGAGAGTGATTCCATGTTTGCCCTCTTTTCTTGACTTTAATTTATTATGTCCCATCTTATAGTTCCTATCTAATGACTTAGCTCAGTCGCCTGATAATGCCTATTGAGTACCCATTGATTTGGTACTCATACTACACATCCAAATCCTTTTTACTACAGATTTGAGAATTGTATGATGCTATTTATATTGTATTAGTGTTGATCATAGTTCGGAGATAGAGTAAGCTTTCAGAGCCAGGGCTGACTTTCTCTCCTTTTTCTATTTTTGATGGTCTTTCTATTTAAGACTATTGAATATTTGATAATTATGGTGCTCTTATTCTTTTGCTAGAGGCTCTTGCACAGACCTTACTAGGTCGTGGGAGATTTTACTCTTTTTCTTATTTATCTCTAGTTATGTTATCGTTCTTACATTTATGCTTATGATCTAATCATTGTAGAATTTTGGTATTTATTCTAGTTTTTCATCGATTAGACCATTACTCATCATTCCAGGCTATTAGTAGGCTTATCGACAGGTGTGTTAATGTATCTGTCATCACGACTCAAGAAAATGAGTTGTGATAAATTGGTATTAGAGCCTAGGTTCACTGGTACTATTGGTACAAGAGAAAGTGTCTAGTATAGACCACAGATCAAAATAATAATGCTCATTTCTTATCTTGAAAGGCTATTGGACATTCTTAGGAGATCTCTACTTCTTTCACTCATTTTATGCTTAAAGTCTATGTTGGTTTCTATGATTTAATGGTTTTAGTCTTTTGCAAATGGCTAGGACATGAGCTACTACCATAGGAGATAAAGACCTTAAGTCGTGACCAGGGATCTACCAAAAGTCATTATCAACCTGGAAGTTGAGAATAAGTGATAGCCACAGCCACAGCTAGAGATCCAAATAGGGAGTCTTTGCTAAATTTACCTTTAATCTCGCGCTAGAGATTCTTTCACCCCTGTTAGAGATGGGTCAGGGGGTAGCCTAGGATCTAATGGTGTTTATTTCCTCATCACTACTTAAAAATACTTTAGTTTAGCTATTTGGTTTTGTTAGATGTGTACCTTCTAGTGGTGCTCAGTCTATGGATTAGAGTAGTACATAGGTATGCATATTGCCTATAGATATGGCCCCAAAAATTAAAATTCCTCCAACATCAGCAGTTTCTTAGTTGATAGTGGCCCAGCCTGCTATTTCTGTAGAAAAGCAGAAAATGTTGGGAAGATTATTGAAATTAACTGTTCCTAGGTTTTCCAGGGAACTAGGCAAGTATGCACTTTATTTATTGAGTGTATACGGGGATAGGCTCCATAATTAGGGCCTAGTTGAGACTCACAGTGTTGACTACACTACATTTTAGATGAACTTGATAGCTAGATATTGATGGAAAGGTCATCTTGATTCTAGGAAATTGGATATCCTTTAGTAATATAGACTCAATTCTCTAATGTTTTCTTAGAGAAGTACATGCCTCATAGCCTTAGAGAGTGTTTTAGAGATTAGTTCTTATAATTGAAATTGTATTGACCCTCTAGGTTATTTCCATAATTTGCTTGTATTTTTGAAATTTCAAGCATTCCCACAGTGGTTACAAGTCATTTACGACTTGCCAAAAATGCCGATTCAATGATCGGATAGTTTTTTTGGATTTTAGGATCATTTTCCTATTTTGGAGTTTTTGTTGTTTAGGAATTAGTCTCAGACCAAAACTCCTGGTAGATGACCTCGAATGAAAATTTTGGTAGCCTCATCAACTCTATAACATTGATTTTAAACTGGGTAGACTATTGGTTTGAGTCTCGAGGAATTCGAGCTCACTTCAAATTATTAGTTGAGAAGTTAAGAAATTAGAAATTGGGTATGGGACTCATATTTTGTCGAAATGACCTCAGTTGGAAAATTTGATTTCCCCATTGCGTCTAAAATATTAAATTTTGTAGGGTTACAAAGTTTATTTGCATATATGAGATTCCAAATAAATCATGGAGGCTTGGCAAACACTTGGAAGATTTTTTGAGTGTCGGTTGTCATCTGGTGTGCTGCGATCATGGTGGAAGCCAAAGTGGTGCGATCATAGGCCAAAAGGTATCCTCACAACTCACATATTCAACCATAAAAAACTGTAATCATAGCTATTGAGCCACAATAGCGGGACTCGAGTACCTGGTATGGGTATAAATAGACCCCTTATGTCGCAAAATTGGCTATTCTTCAGCCATTTCTTGATAACTTAAACCTTAAAAAGTAATATAAAATGGGATTGAAACATGTAGGTGATTTAGGGAGCTTGGTTGTCGATTATTAAATAATTTCCCTGGTGGTAAGATTCCTTCAATTTCTTGAGAAGTTCTTCAAAATAAGGTCTTTGAATTCTTAAAGGGTTGATTTGAGGCCTGATTTGTCCTCCATTTGTGCTCAAATTTTGAACAAAACTTTCTTGTCCTTTGAAGGTTCTTTTGTTTGGTTTAATTTTGAATTATGTTTATGGGCCCTACGAGCTCATTCTTGACCAAAATTTTAACTAACTCGTTATATAGAAATATGGTTCTTATTTGACTCCTAAAGATGTATATATTAAATTTTAATAGTGTAGCGGCATTTGGGATCATGGAGTGAGGACAGGCATTTGGTAAACGATTCAAGAATTTTTGGTTTGGCATCGAGGTAGGATTCTATCTACTTTTCTTCGCAAGATGGTGTGTTTTATATGTTGCATGTGAATGTGAATGTTAAGATTGATTAAGGGTAGAAACTGTGACTTAGTCTTGATTATTTAGGTTTGCGGATTAGATGGGTGAATTGACCCATAAGGTGAAATGCTTATTACACTTTAAGGATCCTATTTCCTTCTTTATAGATTAAGCTAATTCAGAGAATTATTGTGTTTGCTAGATTTAGGATGTAATATAAGTGTTGGGGGAGTGATTAGTATGAAATTTTTATGTGGGCTATTTGTGACCTTGAAGCCGTACTTTAGGTTGAGTTGACTTAATTACTCATGTTCTAGGTGGATTTCCTATCTTAGGGATAACTATAGCTTATGTACCATCAAAAAGTCAATTTATATACCTTAGCATAGTCTGGAGTAGAAATAGCCTAAATATGGAATTCGAGGATTGGAAGTAGGTTCTTCCAGCCCACTTTAGGTCAAGACTTTTGCTATCCCTTGTGGACTTATTTATGGGTGTTAGACATAGTTTAGACTATTGAGCCTTTAGTATTAGGTTACTTCATGAATTGGTGAATGATGGTGGTTTTTCGAGATTATGATTAATAGCTTGTAGCAATGATGTGGTTTTAGGATTTGATTTATTATATGGTCTATTAGAATGCTTAATAATATAATCATAGATATAGTTATGGCCTATACATATGAGGTTCCTTATAAATGTGATATGCCTCATATTTATGATATATAGCCTATTAATATGAGATGCCATATAGATGTGATATGCCTTATAGTTAATATATATGGCTTATAGATATATGATGCCTTATAGATGTGATATGCCTCATAGTTATGACATATGGCCTATAGATATGAGATGCCTTATAGATGTGATATACCTAATAGTTATGATTTATAGCCTATAGATATGAAATGCGTCATAGATGTGCTATGGCTTATCAATATGAGATGGTTTATGAATATGATTATTGACAAGGGTATCGTATATGGATGTGGGCCTAAGGTAGTAATTATGATTATGCATTTATTTCAGACACATTAATAGGTCCAAGTTCATGTTATGATATCGGTTGGACGTCCGAGAAGTGTTTATCCTTATAAAGGATGTGGTTGTAGTTTATAGATATATTGATGCTTATGGTTCCACTATTTGAATACTGATTATGGCATGCATAGATTTGGTACATTCATGATCATTAAATCGGTAAATAATCTTAATCCAGCTAGAATATAATTCTATTAATGTTTTTCCTAAATAGGAGTTAAAGTCCACTTTTCACCTTAAAATGGATTTTTCATACCTATAATTACCTATCTTAATGAATAATGTAAAAAGAATGAAAATAACAAGAATTGCCGGCCTTAATTAATAATGTAAAGATATAGAAAATGATGCTCTAAAGATTTAACCGAGGCAAATTCCAGTCTATGATTCTGATATTACTATTTACTCCGATCATGAGAGATTCTGACCTTTTTTATACTTTTATAATAATGTAGTCCCAAAGTTTACCCAAGGTAATGGATTTATGGATTTACACTCTTTTAACTACAACTTGAGTTTATGGACCTGTTATATATCTATATAGACATCTCTCTGGTATTGGATGAAGGAGAAAGATGTATTGATAATATAAATTTTGGGAAAACCCAACTATATATTATAGTATGTATGATATATATATGTGTTGATGATTATGATGATATTATTTTATGATCGGGAAGACCGAAGAAAGATTGTGATGATATATTATATACCCAAAAAGGCCGAAAAATGATTATGATGTTGATTATATATACCTAGTTTAATTCTAGAGAATTATTATAATGTTGAGCATATATACCAATTTGATTTCAGAGGATGATTATGATGTTGATTATACATACGTAGTTTAATTTCGAAGGATGATAATGATATTGATTATATATACTCGGTTCCATCCCGGGGGATGATTATGATGATATACTTAAATACCTAGTAAGGTTGGAGGATGATTATGATAATGATGATTATGATATTCATTATACTTACCAATTCGAGTCTAAATATACATTGTGATACTTGGATTAGTTATGGCATTGTGTATCATGTTGTAGTCATACTTGCATGCATATTGTCCATCACTAGTATGAACCTATATCTATCAGACTTATGGAAAGTTGCATAGGTATGAGTGATGACTATGACTTGTGAGGTGTTGTATGTTTATTAAACTTTTTGAAATTGGGCGGTAGGGGTTCATGAAAGGCTTGGTTAGGTATTGTTTGTCTGGACTAGCAGGTTACTCGCATTGTCATTACTATTGTTATTATTATTTTTATGATCATTATTATGGCTAGTTTGCAACAGATTGGTTAATGATTCGACATCGATGTTTGAGGTATGATTCTTATGATTATATTATTAGTATGCATGATTATCTTATGATTAGATGTATGGATTAGAAACTTTGATTTATTCATTCACTAGTTCCTTCTATGAATATAAGTCTTAAAATGCTAGACTAATGACTTAGGTTGTACCTCAAGTTGACCTTGTATACATATATGTGTGTGTTTGTGGGTGTGTGTGTCTATCTATACATAACTATGGTGTTACAGTATATCCCCTCCTTCCATTTATTACAATTGTATAGTCATTCTTTCACCTTGTACACGTATATATATCTTCCTTTCTCCCTTATTTTTTATATTAGCCAGTGATATATGGTATAGCATTGAGGTTCTTGAGTATGGCTGGGATAGGATAGTTCTTCCTTAATACTTTCTTAGCCTTATTATGCTTGTTTTCTTAGTTAAGAATAGGATAGTCTTTCCTTATTATCTCATTGTCTTTCTTATATGATTACTGGACATTTGGGTGTAGTTTTCATTCTGTTGATATGTTATATGTATCTGTATTATCTTTGGAGCTTAGTCGATTATTTCCTACTGAGTACCATATTTTCTGTACTCATACTACACTTCTGTAGCCTGCAAATAATAGTACGGGTTATTGTCATTATTGTGTGTGTGGTCCAGAGAGGACACAGTTTAAAGACATAAAGTGAACTCTTGAAGTTCAAAGTATTGATTTTCTCCCTCTTATGTATTCGACTAGTCTCTATAGTATAATCATAGATGGTTGTATCTGTATATTCATTTAGTACCTCATTTGTATCCTTCTTATGTTAGAAGCTCTTGTATTGATTCCACTAGGTTTTGGGATTATCTTATGTATGTTAGTCTTTTTTTCATCTATTTTGCATTCCTTCTCTTAGTTTGTTGGTAGTTTGTTACCAGCAGTTTCAAATCACAGGATTGCCTTTCCTACTGGAGGGTATAGTAGGGTAATAGAAGAAGTGTTCTATAATTATCCTAGTATATAAGGCTCAACTCTATGAGTTACCCATGCGTGCTACAACTATTTTGCCGATGTAATATTAGTGGATTTGGTGTTTTGTTTAGGGATTGAGACTTTCTCGTTGTATGACTACACTGAGTTTGGTTGCCACTGGTAAGTCTTTTATTGAGGTCTTTGATTATGCTTAAACTATTAAGGAGATGCATCATGAGGTCTAAGGAGGTAGTGATAAGAGATCGCATTACCAGGTTAGTTTTAGAGGGAGCCAAAGTGGCTCACGATTCAGAGATAGAGCTTCTTCAGGTAGGTACCCTTCACACCACTCTGCCAATGTTAGGATCAGTCTAGCAGGCTTGTTGATATTGTACTTTGGATTACTAATGGGTTTTAGTCCAGCTACATTGATCATCCTAGCGATAGTAGCACCCAATCTTTGAGAGATACATATTTTGGGTTTTCTAGATGAGGTGGTTATTCTACGATTGCTAGATCTTCTAGGCATAGTATCGTGCCAGGGGTGTGTCATGAGCGTGAGGCATTCAACCATTTCCTAAAGAGTGTCCTCGGTGTGGGATAGTATTAATTGTAGCGCAGAGTGTTTTACCTTTTAGGGAAAGGCCGCCCCTAGCTAAATACGGTATACAGGGTTAGTAGGGTGGTCCCTAGGGTTCTTGTGGAGGTCCTCAGTGATCGATCAGGCATCTAGAGAAGTGTCAGGAAAGGTCATATTCTACCTGGTAAATTAGAGGTAGAATCTTCAGATATTGTTATTATAGCTACAATCTTTGCGTACCAGCAGCTAAGTTTTTCTTTATTTGAATTGGATCTACTTATTCATATGTTTTGGCTTATTATGTATCGCAATTAGAGTTAACTTGGGATTCTTTATTTGTGGATCGAGTCTATAGATCATGTGTAGTAATTCATTATTAGTTGTTCATCCCAGTTCGACAAAAATATATCATGATCTTAAGAAAATATATTAGCGAAATGGTATGAAAATGGATGTGGCTGATTTTGTAGCCAAGTGCATGATATGCCAACAAGTTAAAGTTGATCACATCAGGACAGGTGGGTTGTATCAAGAAATTGATTTGCCCAAATGGAAATAGGAGGCAATAAATATGGATTTTGTTATCAGTCTTCCTCGTTCTCAGAACTAATTTGATTCAATTTGGGTCATCTTGGATAGGATAACAAAGTCTGCTCACTTATTTCCAGTAAGGACTACCTTTTCGATGGAGTATTATATGAAGTTGTATTTTCGGCAATGTGTGATTGACTATGTTGGTAGTTAGGTTGAGCATCTACCTTTGGTAGAGTTTGCTTATAAAAATAAGTACCATTTTAGTATAAAGATGGCCCCATTTTAGGCATTGTACGGTAGGAGGTGTAGATCTCCTATTGGGTGGTTCGGACTTGGTGAGGTGGATATGTTCAGTTCAAATTTGGTTTATTAGGCTAGGGAAAAGATAAAATTTATTCGGGATAGGGTTAAGGATGGTCATATTTGCCAAAAGTACTATGCGAATATATTACGTACAGACTTGGGGTTTGAGGTTGGGGATCAGGTGTTCCTAAAGGTATCTCCTATGAAGGGAGTAATGCAGTTTGGTAAAATAGGAAATCTTAGTCCTCGATTAGATATGGTGGACTTTAATGAGATTTTGGGCATGGATTTGTTTAGCCTATATCATGTGATCTTGGATTGCTTTGTCAAGACCATTACATTAGCCATGATCAGCATACCCTAGTGGTGTGGAAGGGATCTATTAGCCATGGTGATTATTTCTTATGTTCAGTTTAGTAGACTTATATAGAGGGGTTGCAAGTCTTACTTATATTTGTGATGTTAGTGTATAGAATCTTTCACTTAATTTTATTACTATAATTTGTGATATTTTGAATGTATTTCCTATTAACCTACTTGGACTTCCTACTGAGCGTGATATTGAGTTTATTATTGATCTTGAGTTGGGAACACAACCTATATCTATGGAACCTTATCGTATGGCTCCTATTGAGCTTAAAAAACTAAATTCTCGCTTTAGGATCTTCTGGAAAATGGTTTCATAAGGCCGAGTATGTTGGCTTGGGGCACTTTTGTCTTGTTTAGGAAGAAAAAAGATGGTTCCATTTGTAAATATATTGATTATAGGTAGCTAAAAAGAGTGATAGTTAATAATAGGTACCCTATATCGCATATTGATGACTTGTTTAACTAGCTTCAGGAAGCGGCAGTGTTCTCTAACATTTACTTGAGAACCAGTTACCCTCAGTTGAGGATTTGGGATGAGGACATCCCAAAGATAGCTTTTCAGACTCGATATGGCCAATATGAGTTCCTGGTAATGTCTTTTGGATTGACCAATGCCCCAACTGCATTTATGGATTTTATGAATCGTGTGTTGATGCCTTATTTGGACTGTTTCATAACTGTTTTCATTAATGACATCCTTGTGTATTCAATGAGTAGGAAGGAGCATATACAAAATTTGAGGATTGTTCTCGAGACTTTAAGAGATCATAGGACTTTTACCAAATTATTAAAGTCTGAGTTCTGGCTTGAGTCGATTATATATTCCTAGGACATGTGGTGTTTAAGGAGGGGATTATGGTACATCTAGCAAAGATTGAGGCCATTAAAGATTGGACAAGACTTACATTTCCGTTTGAGGTTTGTAGCTTTATTGGTTTGACAGGCTACTATAGGTGGTTCTTTGAGGGTTTTGCTAACATTGTAGTGCCAAAGTCTGTACTAACTCGGAAGAAGGTCTTGTTCTAATAGATTGAGGAGTGCTAGTTGAGCTTTTGGAAGCTCAAGGATTTTCTCACTTCAGCTCCTATATTTGCTCTTCTTATTAAAGGCGGGGGGTTTATCAGATATTGTGATACTTTTGATAATGGTCTAGGATGTGTTGTTATGTAGCAGGGGCGAGTTATTGGTTATGTATCGAGGTAGATGAAGGTGCATGAGTGCAACTACACCACTCATGATTTAGAGTTGACAACAATAGTTTTTTCACTTAAGATTTGGAGGGATTATTTATATGGCATTCCTTCTGAGATCGATACTTATAATCATAGTCATTAGCACCTTATGAGTTAGAGAGATCTTAATTTAAGGAAATACCAGTGCATGAAGTTGCTGAAGGATTATGACATCTTTATTCTCTACCATTAGAGAGAGGAAAATTTAGTAGTGAATGCCTTAAGCCAAAAGGCAGTATGGGTAATTTGGCTTCTATTTTAGTTTCTGAGAGGTCATTAGTGTAGTACATCTAGTCCTTAGCCAACTTAATAGTGCAACTTGATATTTCAAACTCTAGAAGGATGCTTGCTAGTATTGAGGCAAGATCTACCTTATTTGAGAAAATTTAGAGTTGTCAGTTTGAGGATAGGCGACTATGTGTCATTAGTTATCAAGTGTTGAAGGATGAGTCCCAAAGGTATATCATCGATTCTAAAGGTATTTAGAGATATGATGGTTGTATTTGTGTTCTGAGGGCCGGACACTTGATTTAATTGATATTACACGAGGCTCGAAGCTCAAGATACTCTATTCACCCTGGACAACTAAGATGTATAGAGATCTAAGAATACACTACTGATTGAGTGTCATAAAGAGGGATGTAGAAGACTATTGTGTTAGTTCAAATATTACTAGAAGGTGAAAGTAATACCCTATACTTTTTTTAGCTTGATTCAGCTCCTAGTTGCATGTATAAGAGGCTTACAGCCTAAAAATTTCACTAAGTGTTGGGGACTTAGTCATATTTTTGGCCTCTTAAATTCGATGATTTTTAAATGGGTCTTCCTGACCCTGAGACATAGGTTTTTGAGTTAATTCATGTTCAGAGGTTTACGGATCATGTCTCGGGAAAATTTTGGATTTTTTAGATGAGGATTGGGTTATGTTTGGATTTCAATTCCAGAACCTCACTGCGATGTGGCACATCACATTGGCTATAGTGGTGGAAGCCTCACCGCATCATGGTGGACCTTTAATTCATATTCCAGTTGCAAATTTAAATCTGTGAACGGTAATTGAGTCTTTTTTCCTCAATCTAATTCCTGAAAACACGAATTAAAATGTCAGTTAGGGTATTGTATACCTATTTTTTCCAGTTCTGCTCTCAAAGAAACCCTATCCATCTCCCAATTTCATCAAATTCAATTCCCTTCCCTTCAAGAAAACCAAGAAATCAAGTTCCCAAATCCAAGAACTTTCAAGAAAAGCATCAAGATTGTGTTTCTCTTTCAAGCTTAAGGATTTAAGGTATGTGTGATGTTTATCCATAGGCCCTTTCAACCCATGGATTCAAAGAATCCATTTTTATGATTTAAATTACGAATTATACATGTTTATGATGAATTATCTCCATGAATCTCTTTTGAATTTTAATTATAAATTATGTTTACAAGTGTTTTCGATGGGATGAGCCCTTTGCACGTTTGAATGATTAAATTTCCATGTTAAATCCCTAATTCATGGTTTTAGTATGGTAATTATGTTTTAATCGCATATTTTACCCATTCCCATGCTTAAGTTCATGCTTTTCTTGTGTTTGGTGAAATCTCTAAATATTGGGTTTTAAGTAATGATCCTTTATTATGGGTTTTAAAGCATTACATGTCCTTATTGCTACTTCCATTCTGTGTTGGTGGGTTATGAACACCTGATACCTATGTGATTTTACATGAATTTAGCTTTTCAAGTACTCTAACAGTTACACCATAAACTTATCAGTATACTTAGACATTCATATTCGTAATGAGCACTATCAGTTTCATAATAGCATTCAGTTGAATTTAGTTTAGTTCAGTTAGGAGTAGGATTTAGCACCAAGCAAACGTAGGGATGGAGGCTTACCTGCTAGAACTGGGTTCTTAGAATCAGTTCCTAAGTTCCAGAACTACATAGCCATTGTAGGATTATGAGATGACATCCGCTAGTATAGGACTGACATTCTTAGAGATGTCACCTGCCAGTTTAGGGCTGACATTCTTTTAAGGGTCACCCACTAGTTTAGAACTGACTCCCTAGTCCTTTGGGACACCAGATTAGTTGGTCGACATAGCCTGTATTAGTACTCATGGCACAGTACTAACACCCTTCCAACTGGGGTTATAGGTTGGACCCCAATTAGCTTAATTGGGGTATGTTGGTAAATGACCTCCCACAGTTTCAGTTCGGTATTAAGTATAGAATTCAGTTCAAGTTTACTTGATCATAACATATAGCACATCAGTTATTCAGTTAGCAGATTTTAGTATTTCAGTTTACAGACCATTTCATTATCATGTTATATGCTTAGTCATGCATTCTTAGATTTTACAAATTTCATGCATTTATGCATCATTTATCTCATATTATTCATCCAATAACTATTTTACGGACATTTAACCCTTGCATTACATCCTAACCTGATCTCATACACCAGTACATTCAATGTACTAACTGCATACTCTTCTTCGCGCTGTGATGTCTTATGTTAGAGGTTTGGAAGGTCAGTTTCCTGGTTACATTTAGACAATTCAGCCTATCAGCAACTGCAGTTATGGTTAGTCCTCATATGTAGTGCACCTGTTATATGATGTTGGGTGTATTTATGCATTCTAGTGTTACTATTCTAGCTTATTTAGCCTTGTTTTGAGGAAGATTCATGTGATATATGTGTTGATAATGATATAAATAAGAATCTAAGTGTCCAAGTATGTGATTACAATATTTAAAGGTGTTTTCAAACAAGTTTGGGTGTAAATGAATCATTTAGAGTTCAATCGAGGAAACTAGTTTTACTAGCTTGAGTTAGGTGATTGTCTAGTCTATCTCAATATTCGAATTTTTTCAATTAGTTCCAAATCATTTAATGGTGTACTTATATGTCTAACAACTTGCTTATAATGTGCAAGGGTCAATTCGATCAAGACAAGATTCAACATAATAAGTTAGAAATCAAAGTGCATGAAGCCTATGCTTAGCTCATGTTTCTAGTTCTCTATCTTGGATGTTGTGTTGTTTGGAATGCTAAATTGTTGTGTTTTATGCTATAAGATGCTTTCTAGATGGATTATGATGATATATGAAGGATATACAAGCTTCAAATAAAGTGGAAAGAAATCAAAAAGGTTTGGAATGGATCAATAGAAGCACAATACAAGACTTCAACTCAATTTGGACACCTGGAATGTCCAAGGCAATTGAGAGCATGTAAAGAGGTCTCTTAGTGAGTGCTACACACCAAAAGACTTAGAAGGCACCAAAAATAGTGTGTCTCCATGATTTGCCTGCGACGCGGGCTCTATTTTGTCGTAATAGAGCCCGCGACACACCCTTCATTTCAATGCTCCCGTGCCTTAGAAAATATTTTGAGAAAAACTTCTAGTGGGAACCCGCGATTAGCCCATGACACGGGCTCTTTTTCATTCCTGACATGCACGCTGAATCATTGTCCAACATGGCTTTCGCTTATCTTTTTGTTATAAATAAATCCTTAGACACGTTTTTAATCATTCTTGGACGTCTTGGAGCATTGGGGGGGCTGCTTAACTTCATCTATTAGGTTTTACATTATTTTTTTAGTTTTCTTTTAGATTATATCAAGAATTCAACTTTTTGGATCAGTATTATGATTATGAGTGGCTAAGAACTCCCATTCCGGGGTTAAAACCAAGAACATGAGTACTATTGTTTTGGATTAAATTCGTTTGACTTGCTTTTCATTTTTAGCTATTTGTATATTCTTGTATTTGCTATTTTAAGGATTAGCTACCCTTAGAATACATTAATTGTCAACCTAGTGATCTCGGGAGAGGAAATAAGGAGATAGAACATGTGAATAAACAAAGTATGGTTCTTGTTTCTTCATAAAATAATGAATTTGAATTAGTATCTAGGATAGGGATGTACTTAGATGCTTTACTTGATTCAAACATAGGATGGCAGCTTGAAGAACTTAATTGAACTATTACATCCCCTCTCAATGATATAGTTGTATGATTCAAATTACGTAAAAGATTACAGGTTGGGAGATCATAATCATGCAATTAACCCTACGAATCAACAAATAAGATAAGAAAGTTAACGAATAAAGTTCAACAACATAGTATGATTGTTCGAGAGTGCTTTAACCCTGGGTTTTCTCCTATTGATTGTTCCATGACTTTTATTTTCAGCATTGTTTACTTTAATTTCAATTACAATTTCCAAACTCTCTTTTTGGTCACTCTTGCACTAACTTAATCTAAATTGTGAACTAAAATAGAATCATTGTTAAATCAAGCCTCTATGGGATCGATACTTGGAATCTTAAATGCCACTTTACTACTTGATAAGACCATGTACACTTGCATGTGTGCTTGGGCATTGTCATTATATTATTTCAGTATTTTTTTATTTTATTTTAGTTAGTTCAATTCAGAGTTAGCTGGGACCTATCTCATCAACTCTTAAGTCAGTTTAGAGTCTTTTAGGTATTACAGACATTCAGATAGTTAGTCATTTTATCAGTCATTTCAATTTGTCTTCAAACATTTTAGATTTATGATATAATCGTGTTTCAGTATTTAAACCTTATGGTGTTGAAAGTTGATTTCTGTAAATGTGTATTTTGATACTTTATTTAGTGCTTACAGTAGGTACCTTCTCATGGGTTAGCTAGTGATCACTTATGACCGTAAGCACCATTGTCCCGACTAGGGGGTAGCCTCGGGTCATGGAAAAACTTGGTATTAGATCCTAAGGTTTTACAGTATCCTAGGGAGTTTGAAAGTCATGTTGAGTAGAGTCTTGCGCATGGGTGTTTAGCACGCCACACTTATGGACAAGAGGCTACAAGACGTTTTGGGAAAAGTTTCTCTTCTTTCAGTATTCATGTTATGCGAATGAGAATAAGCTCTATTTAAACTCTTTTTCTAATCCATCCTTTAGTTTATTACAGAAAATTGCTCCCAGATAGAATAATGGAAGAAGAAAGATCCCCAAAACGAGAATGTCTCTCATGCCCAGTTCAAAGTTGCATTCACTACCTTATCTCACTCAGTAGCTTCTTAGAAAAATTAGGAGGTTGTTGCCCCAGCTAATCCAGTGGCAAATACAGTTACAGCTAGAATTTGGGATTTCACCTGAATAAATCACCCATTAGTTTTTGGTATCCAAGTCTGATGAAGATACAAAGGAGTTTCTAGCTATGGTTCAAAAGGTGACTGATCATGGGTGTTACTTCGAGTGAGAGTACAGAGTTGGTTTCTTACTAGTTACAGGATGTAGCTCATACGTGGTATAAGTAGTGGAAGAAGAATAGAGGCGCAGATGCTGGGCTTGTAGAGTGGGGGGAGTTTACCATGGCCTTCTTAGACAGGTTCTTTCCTTTATAGTTGAGGGAAGCTAAGGTTCTTGAGTTTATTAATTTAAATAAGGGTAATATGAGTGTGAAGGAATACTTACTTTACTCAGTTAGTAAGGTACGGTCCTTTGATGGTGGCTGATAACAGGTCTAGAATGAGTAAGTTTGTGTCTGGTATATCTGATAGTGTGGTTAAAGAGTGTAGAATTTCTATGTTGATTAAGAAGATGGACATATCAAAGCTTATGGTTCATGCTCAATAGATTGAGGAATAGAAGCTTAAGGAGAAAGAGAGAGAGAGATTAAGAGGTCCATAATAAGTAGCTTTAATTTGTTCAGCCTAGGTTAAAGGGTGGTAACATTTCTTAGTTTAGTTCGGAAGTTTTCATCCCCAGCTTCATTTTCAGCTAGTGCGCCAGTGCCTAAGTTCTGAAATGACAATCGGGATAGAGCTTCAGGCTCTATGTCCCAAGGTAGTGTGAATAGTGGTCATACTAATCCGCTTTGTAAAAATTATGGTAGGAATTATTAAGGTGTGTGCAAGGCTAGTAGTGATATGTGTTTTTGGTATGGCAAGCCAAGCCACAGGGGCAGAGAGAGTCCATTAGTTACCTAGAAGGGAAAGGATTTGCACCAATAGGGCCAGTCCAATCTATCATCAGCTCCAGTAGGTCTCCCGACTCAGTAGGGTGCTACTTCTAGTTCCATCAGTAGACAACACCAAAATAGGCTGTGCGCACTTCATTCCCGCTATGATCAATAAAGCTCTCCTGATGTGGTTACGGGTATGTTACAGGTCTTTCATCTTCATGCTTATGCTTTGTAAGATCCCAAAGCTAAACTTTCTTTTGTAACCCATATATAGTTATCAATTTCATTGTCAGTCCCATAACTCTAGCAAATCCCTTCTTAGTGTCTACCTCAGTAGGTAAGTCTATCATAGCCAGACGGGCATACAAAAACTACCCGATTATAGTATCTTAGAAAATAACTTCAGTAGATCTTGTAGAACTAGAGATGACTAATTTCCATATCATTATCGTCATGGATTGGATCTCTTTATGCTATGCTTTAGTTGACTGTAGAAATAAAGTC
>NC_061112.1:64782313-64807863 GCF_002878395.1 Capsicum annuum
CTTTCTTTTGTAACCCATATATAGTTATCAATTTCATTGTCAGTCCCGTAACTCTAGCAAATCCATTCTTAGTGTCTACCTCAGTAGGTAAGTCTATCATAGCCAGACGGGCATACAAAAACTACCCAATTATAGTATCTTAGAAAATAACTTCAGTAGATCTTGTAGAACTAGAGATGACTAATTTCCATATCATTATCGTCATGGATTGGATCTCTTTATGCTATGCTTTAGTTGACTGTAGAAATAAAGTCGTTCAATTTTAGTTTCCCTATGAGCCAGTTATTAAATGGAGAGATAGTACTTCAGCGCTTAGGGGTCAGATTGCCTCATATCTTAGAGCGAGAAAAATGATATCCAAAGGTTGTATGTACCATCTTGTTCGTGTCAACGACTCTAATTCTGAGACTCCAAGTATCAATTCAATTTATGTATTAAAGGAATTTCTAAATGTCTTCCCTAAATATCTTCCCAGGGTTCCTCCCAAAAGAGAAATTGACTTTGGAATAGATCTCCTTATAGATACCCAACCTATCACTATTTGCCTTACAGAATGGCTCCAGCTGAGCTTAGGAATTAAAAGAACAGTTGAAAGATCTCTTAGATAGGGGATTTATCAGGACCAGTGTTTCCCTATGAGGCGCTCCATTCCTTTTCGTGCATAAGAAAGATAGTTCTCTCATAATGTGCATCAATTACAATCAGTTGAACAAAGTCACAATCAAGAATAAATACCCACTCCCCAATATTGATGACTTATTTGACCAACTTCAGGGTGCTAGCTATTTCTCTAAGATAGACCTCAAATTCGGCTATAATCAGCTTAGAGTCAGAGAATCTGACATTCTAAAAAATGCTTTCAGAACTCAGTATGGTCATTTCAAATTTCTAGTTATGTCTTTTGGACTAACAAATGTCGTAGCATCTTTCATGGACTTCATGTACAGAGTGTTCAAGCAGTACTTGTACAAGTTCCTCATAGTCTTCATTGATGATATTCTTGTCTACTCCCATAGTAAAATTAATCATGATGACCATCTCAAAATTGTATTGCAAAATCTTAAAGCCCATTGGTTATTCTACAAATGTAGTAAGTGAGAGTTTTTTCTAAGATCATTAGCTTTCCTTGGCCATATTATTTCCGATGATGGCATTAGAGTTAACCCTCAAAAGACCAAAACAGTGAGAAAATAGCCCAGACCCATCTCTCCATTAGATATTGGGAGCTTCTTGGGTTTGGTTGGCTATTACAGATAGTTTCTTATAGGTTTTTCTTTTATTGCATCCCCTATGTCTCGATTAACTCAGATAAAAGTCAAATTTCAGTAGTCATATTCTTGTGAAAAGAGTTTTCAGGAGTTAAAGAACCGACTCACCTCAGCCCTAGTCTTGACTTTGCCAAATGGTTCAAAGGGATTTATTATTTACTGTGATGCTTCTAGAGTTATCCCTTATTGTGTGTTAATGAAAGGATGTAAGGTCATAGCCTATGACCCTATACAACTTCAACCCCATGAAAAGAATTACCCTACCCATGACCTTTTCGGCAGCTGTTGTTTTTGCCTTGAACATTTGGAGGCAATATCTTTATGGGGTTCATGTTGATATGTTCTCAGATAACAAAAGTTTGCAGTATGTGTTCTCGTAGAAAGATTTAAATCTTTGTCAGAGAAGGTGGTTAGAGTTATTGAAAGATTATGATATGAGTGTGTTATATCATCTGGGCAAAGCCAATATAGTGGTATATACCCTTAGTAGATTGTCTATAGGTAGTGTTTCTCATGTTGATAATGATAAGAAAAGGTTAGCTCAGGTGGTTCATCATCTTGCTAGATTAGGTGTTAGATTATTTGATTCAGTTGAGAGTAGTGTATGGGTTAAAAATGGTTTGGAATCTTCTTTTTTGCTGACGTGAAGGAGAAGTAAGATAGGAATTCCAGTTTGGTTAAGTTGAGGGAATCAGTTAGAGATTAAAAGGTAGAGGTTTAATCCTAAGCGGGAGATGGTATGTTGTGATGTTAAGGCAGACTGTGTGAGCCTTGTGTAGATGGTTTAAGACAGCTAATCCTTGCAGAAGTGTATCTATTTACCCAGAAGCCACTAAGATATACCGTAATTTGTTGGAAATCTATTGGTAGAGTGGTATGATGGGGGATGTTGCTGAATTTGTAGCTATGTGTTCTAACTGTTAGTAGGTTAATGTTCAACACTAGAGGCCTAGTGGTTCAATACAGGAGTTCAGTAGTCTTACTTAGAAATGGGAAGAGGTTAACATGGATTTTATGATGGATTTGCCTCGTTCGCATCATCAGGAATATTCAATATGGATTATTATAGACAAAAAGATCAAATCAGCCCATTTCTTGATAGTTCATACCTTTTTTAGTCTAGCATTACGTCAAGCTCTATATAAAAGAGTTGGTTAGGTTTCATGGAGTCCTATTGTCAATTATTTCAGATAGAGGTACTCAGTTTACCTCTCACTTTTGAAAGGCTTTTCAAAAGGGTCTTGGTACCTAAGTCATCTCAGTACAAATTTTCATCCTTAAATAGATGGTCAGGCAGATAGAATTATTCAAACCCTAGAGGATATGTTGAGGTTGTGTGTTCTTGACTTAAAGGGTAGTTGGTATGATCACTTATCATTGATCGAGTTTGCCTACAATAACAATTATCACTCTAGTATTCAGATGGCTCTATTTGAGGCTCTCTATGGGAGGAGATGTATATCTCCTATTAGTTGGTTTGAGGCAGGTGAGACTATATTTATAGGGCCTGATTCAGTGTTTGATGCAATAGAGAAAGTTCAGATAATCAGGAAGAGACAAGACAACATAAAGCCGTCAGAAATCCTATACAGATGCGAGAAGAAGAGACCTTGAGTTTGAGGTTGGTGATTCAATCTATTTGAATATCTCGCCTATGAAGGGGTGAAAAGATTTGGCAAGAAAGGGAAACTGAGTCCCCAATATATTGACCCTTTCAGAATCTTGAGCCATTTTGGGAAGGTAGCTTACGACCTTGAGTTGCCTGCAGATTTTGCATCAGTGCATCCAGTGTTCCATGTCTCTTTGTTAAAGAAATGTATTGGTGATCCAGTTTTTGCAGTTTTGTTAGAAAGCACAAATGTTAAGGATAGCCTTTCATACGAAGAAATCCCAGTTGAGATCCTTGATCATCATATTCGTTGACTAAGGAACAAAGAAGCTCCCTTGGTCAAATTTCTCTAGCAAAATTAATCCATTGAGGGAGCCACTTGGGAAGCAGAAGAAGATATGTATAATAAGTACCCTCATCTCTACTTTGCAAAATCATACTCAGCTTCAGGTAATAATTTTCCTTGGATTGTCTTGTTTCTATTCTCAGTTCCAGCTATATAATCATTCTCATGTCATTGCATGCATTCACAAATCATTTCAGTTCATGCATCATGTTTCAGACTCAGACATGTAATCATGTTTTTAGTTACGCATGTCCAGTATATGATCTTAGTTTCCCCAGTATTCTCAGCTTAACCAATCTTATTCAAGAATGAATGTTCCCAAGAGAGAGATATTGTAATACCCCCATACTATTCTTAGCTTAGTTCAGCTCCTAGTTACATGTATAAGAGACTTATAGCCTGAAAATTTCACAAGTGTTGGGGACTTAGTCATATTTTGTCCTGTTAACTTTGAGGATTTTGAAAAGGGTCTTCCCAACCCCGAGATGTAGGCTTTTGAGTTAATTCATGTTCAGGGGAGTAGGGATCATGTCTCAGGGAAGTTTTATATTTTTTGGATGAGGATTGGGTCGTGTATGGATTTTGATTCCAAAACCTCTCTGCGATAGTGCTGCATCGTGGTGGCTATAGCTGTGGAAGCCTCACCGCATCGCGGTAGACCTTTAATTTTCATTCCAACTGCAAATTTAATTCTCTGAGGGGCTATTGAGTATTTTTCCCTCAATCCAATTCGTAAAAACTTGAATTAAAATGTCGGTTAAGGCATTATATGCCTATTTTTCCCAATTCTCCACTCAAAGAAACCCTAACCATATCCCAAGTTCATCAAATTCAATTAGCTTCCCTTCAAGAAAACCAAGATATCAAGTTCCCAAATTCAAGAACTTTCAAGAAAAGCGTCAATATGTGTTTCTCTTTCAACCTTAAGTATAAGGTATGTGTGATGTTCATCCATGGGCCCTTTCCACCCATGGAGTTTAAGAATACATTTTTACTTTTTAAACTATGAATTATACATGTTTATGATGATTTATCGCCATGAAGCTCTTACAAATTTTGATTATAAATTATGTTTACAATTTTTTTTGATGGGATGAGCCCTTTACACATTTAAATGATGAAATTTCCATGTTAAATCCCTAATTCATGGTTTAAGTATGGTACCTGTGTTTTAATCGCATGTTTTTCCCATTTCCATGCTTAAATTCATTCTTTCCATGTGATTGATGAAATGTCTAAATGTTGGGCTTTGAGCTATGATCCTTTATTATGGGTTTTAAAGTTTTACATGTCCTTATTGGTTCTTCCATTTTGTGCTAGTGGGTTATGAACACCTGGTACCTATGTGATTTATATGAATTTAGCTTTTAAAGTACTCAGACATTTACTCCTTGAATTTATCAGTATACCCAGATATTCATATTCATAATGAGCTCTATCAGTTTTGTAACAGTATTCAGATGAGTTTAATTTAATATAGTACCAATGTCAGTTCAGTTGGGAGTAGGATTTAGCACCAAACGAACCTAGGGATGGGGGATCACCACCATCTAGGAATAGGTTCTTAGAAGCAGTCCCTAAGTTCCAGAACTACGTAGCCAGTGTACGATTATGAGGTTTCACCCGCCAGTTTAGGACTGACATTCTCTGAGATGTCACCCACCAGTTTAGGACTGACATTCTCTTAGGGGTCACCTGCTAGTTTAGGACAAACTCCCTAGTATTTCGAGACACTAGATTAGTGGATCTACATAGCCCATGTTATTACTCATGGTACGGTACTATCACCCTTCCAACTGCGGTTCCAGGTTGGACCCCGATAAGCTCAGATTAGGTAATGTCTGTAAGATGATACCTCCCACAGTCTCAGTTCAGTATTTAGTACAAAATTTAGTTCAGGTTAGCTTAACCATAGCATACAATTCATCAGTTATTCATTTACCAAATTTTAGTATTTTATTTTATAGACTATTTCAGTATCATATTATATGCTTTGTCATGCATTCTCAGATTTTACAGCTTTCACGTATTTATGCATCAGTTATCTCAGGCTATTCTTCTAGTTATTCTTTCACACACAGTTAACCCTTGCATTGCAGCCTAACCTCATCTCATATACCCATACATTCAAAGTACTGACCGCATAATTTTCTTCGCGCTATGATGTCTTGTATAATAGGTTTGGACGCTTAGTTTCCTGACCGCGTTTAGATAGTTTAGCCTATCATCAGCAACTGTTATGGTGATTCCTCATATGACGAGGTCCTATTATGTTATTTCAGTATTTCTGCATTTCCTTTAAGTTAGTTCAGTTTGGAGTTAGTTGGGGCCTGTCCCATCAACTCTTCAGTTAGTTTTGAGTCAAAGGTTTCAGACATTCAGATAGTTAGTCATTTTATCAATCTTTTCAGTTTGTCTTAAGACATTTTATATCTATGATTTAATCGTGTTTTAGTAGTTAAACCTTATGTCATTGACAGTTGATTTTTGCACATGTATATTTTGTTACTTTATTTAGTACTCACAGCAGGTACCAGCTCATGGGTTAGCTTGTGGTCACTTATGACCGCAAGCATCGTTGTCGCGACCAAGGGGTATCCTTGGGTCATGATAGTGAAGGCCGAGAATTAGAGTCCTAGTGGCCTAATTCAGAGATTGCCCATTCAAGAGTGGAAGTAGGAGCAAATCACTATGAACTTGGTTAGTGGTTTGTCTCGCATCTCTTATGGTTTACAAGTTTTTTGGTCAATTTAGAATGGTTTGACTTTATTGGCATATTTTTTGCCTATTCAGATATTCTTAAGGGCCAAGAGGCTCGCCCGTATCTATGTTCATGAGATAGTTTACCTGCATGGAGTACCCATATCTATTATTTTGGATAGAGGCTTGGTGTTCACGTTTAGATTTTTGAGGAATTTTCAGGATGAGTTGGGTACACAGATGGATCTTACCATAATTTTTCACCCTTAGACCAATGGGAAGTCGGAGAGGCTTAGTTAGATTCTTAAGGCAATGATATGGGCTTATGTTATTGACTTTAAGGGTCAGTGAGGGCAACACTTAGCATTGGCAGAGTTCGCCTATGATAATAATGTCATAACCCAGGAATACCACCTAGTCGTAACAAAGTGCTTACAATCACAAGTTACTCCAAAAAAACCCATGGCCTGGCATATCACTAAGAATACTAAAAAGTAATAAAATACTAGGCAAAAGTTAAATAGAAATAACTGATAAAAATAACAAGAAGGAAATACTGAATGTCAATCAAAACTAGAAATAGAACTGTTTGACAAAGCAATATGCTGAAAGTCTAGACATCTATAAAGCCTCAATCAGAATAAGTTGTTGGGACAAGCCCCAAACTAACTATAAAGCCTCAATCAGAATAAGTTATTGGGACAAACCCCAAACTAACTCTAATAGACTGAAATAAAGTCGATTGAAAATAAATAATAGATAAATAGTCCTCGATTGATGAGGACTCACTAAAACTACTGGTGAGTGGAAAAGGAAAGTGCTAAGTGTGATCCAGGTACAGAGCATTCAAACCTATATTATGAGACAATATAGCACAAGAAAAGTACACGATTAGTACTTTGAAAGTACTGAGTATATGAGATGGGAAACCAACTAGTATGAGCTAAACATTAATGTATGAAACATCAAAAACTGAATGCAACACCATGTATAACCATGTACTAAATGAAACTGAATAACTTAATACAAGGTTATAAAATTTTGATATTGAAACATAAACTGACGACAATAGGAGCTACTAATAACGAAGATACCCTAATTTGTGCAAATCAAGGTCCAACCTCTAACCCTAGTTGGATAGTTATTCAGGACCTTGCCAAGGGTACGAACACAAGCTGACATGTATCCACTAAATTGATGTTCTGAAGGAATAGGGCGTTCGTCCTAAACTGTTGGGTGACCCTTCATAACCTATGGTGGCACCGTAATTCTAAAAGTTAGGGACTTCTACAAAAGGTCTCTATCCTAACTGATGGGTGAGCCTTCATTCCTGTGTTCACTAGGTACTAAGTATTACTTCCAATTGAGTAACACAAAAAATAGAATTGTTCAATGTAATGACATTCTAAAAATATCAGCAATAGATAATCTGAAGTGATTGAGACACGTAAACTGATATATGCATAAATCTCTAGGTATCGGGTGTTTATAAACCAGTAGCTTTGACTTTTACAAATGAACATCATGAGTAAAAGTTGATCATAATAGGGAATTTTTAGTTCAAGGCTAAACTCAATGGTTTGTCCAATAAAAAGAAATTTATGATTCTGAGTATGGGTATATGATAATCTTATGGGAAACATATTCTCATGGTTAATTAACAAGAATAAACTTAAGGGAATTAAGAAAACTCATATTTGACTGGAACCCAAATCCTAAAGGAGAATTAAACTTGAGAATTGAGAAGTTCTTAGGACTCAATGGATAAAAGGGACCTATTGATGAAATCTCACATACCTGGAGAAGGAAGCCTTGGAGAAATCCTTGGAATATAAAGTTGAGATTGAGGAACCCTAACCTTGCCTTTGGAGGAAAATAATCGCTCATTTTCTTGACTGAATTTTTGACTTACCGGGAAATTTGGGCAAAATTGGGCATATATTCCACCCCTAGGCAAGCCCAAATCACGTGGGTTAGGATTTAAGACAATAGGAAAATACAAAAAAATCCATTCTTAAAATATTCAGGAAATTCTTGGAAATAGTTATCCTAACTTAGACTGCGACATGTTGGGTCAGGTCACGAGTTGTGGCCAAAAGTCATGGCCTGAGGACCCCAAGCCTTGGGTCCCTATTGTGATGGAAATGACTTCTCTCCTGAAAACTTGTTGGGTCTAATTTTGACTTGTTAGGAGGAATTATTGTTAGGCACTTAATTTCTTAGTCTCTTTCAATAGGGACAACGAGTCAACCTAACGACCCGTTTAGGCTGATAAGGAGTCGTGTAATGGAATCATTCCACTGACTAAAATATTTTGTCACTTACTTCCACACAATGAGTCTCTACTATAATTTGTTTTTTATGACAATGGGTCATTACCAGATTTTTCATCACTAGCAGTCTGACAGTGCCTTAAAAAGTTTTCCACAACTTTTTACTATAACCTCATATTAAGGCAAGACTAGTAGCCTTGGAAAGCTAATTCCATGGCCTATATTTTGTTGGGTCTATATCTCAAAATAGCTTGGGGTATCACAATATTTCCCCCTCGTTATCATTCATCTCCAAATGAAACTGACTAAGCAGGGTACTAGGGGAAAACTAGAATTTTGCACTGAACACTTATGAGCTAAACCATAAGTAGATATCTGAATCTATGACTGATGCATGGATTGAAATCCGTGCCATGACATGAAAATAGTTGGATGGTCTGATATGGAAATAAAATAATTAATTAAGGGAACTATTACCTTAAGTTGGAACTAAGTTCAAAGAGAAAAAATGGGGGTACTTGGCTAGTATATCTGCCTCTGCTTCCCAAATAGCTCCCCCAACTAACTGATTTCTCCTCAAAACTTTCACCAAAGTGGCTTCTTTATTCCTCAGCCTATGAATCTGGTGATCAAGGATCTCAAGTGGGACCTCCTTATAAGAGAGGCTATTTTCCATTCCATAACTTTCTAAAGGGATTACTGATGTTGGGTCAGCCATGCACTTCTTCAGCAAGAAGACATGGAAGACTAGATAAACTGATGTTAAATCTGTAGTCAATTCCAACTCATAGGCTACCTTACCATACCGACTAAAAATCTTATAAGGACTAATATAGCGGGGAGTAAGTTCCCTTTCTTACCAAATCTTTTCACCACTTTTATGGGCGAAATCTTCAGTAAGACAAAATCACCAATATCAAACTCAACATCCCTCCTTCTAACATCTTCATAATACTTTTAATGACTCTGAGCACTTTCATCCTTTCTCTAAACAGCTGAACTTTATACATCACCTTATGCACTGAATCCGGCCCTATTAAAGGAGCCTCACCTACCTCAAATCAGCCAATAGAAGATCTAAACCTCCTACCATAAAGAACCTTAAATGTAACAATATGAATACTAGTGTGATAGCTATTATTGTAATAAAACTCATTCAAAGGCAAGTCATCATCCCATCTACCCTTTAAATCAATCACACGTGCCATCAACATATCCTCTTAGGTCAAAATAGTCCTCTCTGCCTGACCGTCTATCTGTGGGTGAAAAGTTGTACTACGATGAATATGGGTACCAAGACTTTTCTGATATGCCTTCTAAAATTAAGAGGTAAACTGGGTACCTCTATCTGAAATGATGATCTAAGGGACTCCATATAATTTTTTAAATTCCTTAAGATAGAGTTTAGCATAATCTTCGGCTGAGTTTAAAGTGTTAGTTGGCAAGAAATTAGCCCACTTAGTCATTTGATCCATGATAACCCAAATAGAATCATGTTGTTGATGAGTTTGAGGTAACCCTATAATGAAGTTGATATTCACCACTTCCCACTACCAAGTAGGAATACTAAATTCCTAAAGAGTACCACTAGATCTCTGGAGCTCAACCTTAACCTGCTAGAAATTTAAAAACTTAGCCATGAATTCTTCAATTTCCTTCTATAATCCATTAACCAATAAACTTCTCACAGATCACAGTACATCTTAGTGGTTGCTGGATGAATAGAATATCAAGAACTATGAGATTTTGCTAACATTTGTTGTCTGAAACCATCTACATTCGGAACACATAATATTGCCTGACAGCAAAGAACACCTTCTCCCCCTTGGGAGAAAAATTCAACTTTTTGATTTTGAACTATCTCTTTCAACTTAAGAAAATTAGGATCACTATCTTGCTTTTTCATCACTTTATCAACCAATGAAGATTCTGAACTATTTTTAACTAAGCCATTACCTATGGTTGAATAAACCAATCGAACTCCAAACCTACAAAGCTTATGAACCTCACAAACTAACTCTTACGTGAGCAATAATTCCATAGACAATCTACTAAGGGTATCGGCCACAACATTGGCCTTACTCAGGTGGTACAAGATATTTATATTGTAATCTTTTAATAACTCTATCCACCTTCTCTGATGAAGGTTTAGGTCCTTTTGACTGAACATACACTGAAGATTCTTTTGATCAGTGAATATATCAACATGAACTCTATAAAGATAATACCTCCAAATCTTTAAGGCAAAGACAATTGCAGCCAACTCAAGATCATAAGTCAAGTAGTTCTTCTCAAAAAGCTTGAGTTTTCTGGAGGCATGTGTTATAACCTTGACTCACTATATCATTACATAGCCAAGACCAACTCGGGGAGTATCACAGTAAACCATAAAAAAATCAAAACCCTCTAAGAAAACTTTCTTTCTTATGCATGAAAAGAACTAAAGCACCCCATGCAAAGATACTAGGACTAATTAAACCCTCATCTAAGAGATATTTCCCTTGTTCTTTCAATTTCTTGAGCTCAAATATATCCATTATATAAGGTGTAATTAAAATAGGTTAGTTTTGTAGAAGGAGATCTATTTCGAATTAAATTTCCTATTTAGAAGGAACTCCGGGTAGATCTTTCGGAAACACTTCTAGAAACCCTTTCTACCAAAACTAACTTAAGACTTATGATTTAGGACCTTGAGTTCTTGACTCAAATAAGATGATAGAAGCACCCTTTGGAAATCTTTTTTCTTGCCCTTAGGAAATAGACAAACCGATCTATAGGCACTGAGGTACTACCTTTCCACTCTAAGACTGGCTTATTTGGAAACTAAAAATAGACTACTCTTGTTCTATAATCAATTAAGGCATATCAAGAGTGGAGTAAATCCATGCCAAGAATAACATCAAAATCAGTCATGTCTAACTCTACTAGGTTAACTGGAGAGACTTTTGAAGATACTGTGACTGGCAAATTTATATATTGTCATTTGGTAATGATTGAACATTCTACTAGAATAGAAACTGAGAGAGGTTCTACAAGGATTTTAGGACTGACACTAAAATCTACTACTATATATGGAGTTATGAATGCATAAACATGAATTTAAAAAACTCACAATGTACCAGTGACCAAGTCAGGAGAACCCTCCTAATCCTGTTGAGTTTGAAGGGCATAGAACCTACCCTAATATTGTCCACCAATTGCACCAAAAAAGGCAACCTATTATGTCGGATGGCCTGCTGGAAATGTTGAAGAGTTAGACTAGCTCTATTGACGAACATATTTACCCCTCTGTGTAGTCACAGTGCAATCTCACACTCTGTATCTTGACTTTCCATACCTAAAACAAGTATCACTACCAGTCATGCACTCACCCTTGTGTTCCTACCATATTTCTTGCAAACTAGGTTAATGCAAGCACTATTCATACTACCCTAAGACTTAGAGCCTGGCTCTCTATAAATAGTATCCTATTTAAACTTGGGCACTAGAGCACTAGCAGAAGATTAGGCTAGAGCTAAATTTTTCTAGAAAAATTGAGTACAATTTCCACCATTTGACCTCTACTGAGAGAAATTGAAGGTACCAGTTATAACCCTCTTATTCTCCTTTTCCTTCTCCTTGATGTTCTCCTCCTTAATTTATTAAGCATAGAACATCAATTTGGAGATTTCCATCTTCCTAACCAATATGGTCATACTACACTCTTTGAACACATCCTCAAAAACACTAAAAATAGAATTTCTTATCCAGGCCCTGGAGTCAGCAACTATAGTTGGAGTGTACCTTGCAAACTGAGTAAGCATCAGAATACTCTTCATTCTTATATTGCCTACTTAAGGTTCAAGAACTCCTAAACTTTAGCCTCCCTTAACTTGAGTTGAATGAACATGTCCAGAAATAAAAAAACAAACTCATCCTACTCTACTAGCCCTACATCTGTACCTCTATCTTCCTTCCATTCCCTATAATAGGTGTGAGCCACTCCCTATAATTGATAAGAAGCTAAATCATTACTTTCACTCAAAATGTCACCTATGATTTTAGTCACCTTCTGAACACTATCCAGAAACTCCTGTGGATCCTTCTCAGGCTTGGAACTAAGGATGAAAGAGGATTTATTAGATTGAAGTCCCAAATTCTAGTTATTGTCACGTTTGTTGTAGGGTAGGTAGAAGCAACAACTTAATGGTTATTTTGAGAAGTCATAGAATAGGCTAATGTCATGAAAGCATCCCTGAACTCATCACGAGAGACCTGCTTATTTAGATGGTCTTTTAGAAATAGTTGTTGTGCTGGATAATTTCTATTCCTCCTTATATTAGATATCTTAAGAGGCATTAAATGTAAATAGATATATGATGCGTTAGAATAAGAAGTTTAATCAAGTTCACACTCTATCACATGATATGAATAATGAAAGAAGCGAGACTATCATAAGACATTTCGTAGCCTCTCACATAAAAGTGTAGCGTGCTTCACACCCATGAAGAAGACTCTACTTGATATGGATTTCAAGTACCCTAGGACACCTTAAACATTCTACATTATTACCAAATTTGTCAAGACCCAAGACTACCCCCTAGTCCTAATATGGTGCTTAGAGTCACAAGTGAAAAGTAATAAAATTTAGGTGAAATCTAAACATAAATAACTAATGAAATTAATAATAACAAAATATTGAATGTCAACGAAAATTAGAAATAAAACTGTTTGACAAAGCAACATGTTGAAAGTCTAGACATCTGTCTAAAAGCCTTTAAATCATAATAAGTTGTTGGGACAAGCCCCCAACTAACTCTAACTGACTAAAATAAAGTAGATTTAAAAATAAATAATTGATAACTAGTTCTCCAATAATGAGGACTCACCAAACCTGTTGTTGAGTGGTACAGGAATGTGCTAATTTTGATCTAGGTACTGAGTATTCAAAACTATATTATGAGATAATATAGCACAGGAAAGGTATATAATCAGTACTGTCAATGTATTGAGTATGTAAGATGGAAATCTTACTAGTATGAGCTAACCATGAATGAATGAAACATCTTAAACTAAATGTAAGACCAAGTATAACCATGTACTGAATAAAACTAAATGACTAAATAGAAGGTCATGTATAGTCTGATAATAAAACTTAAACTGAGGACTGTGTGAGCTAACAATAACCAATATACCCTAATTTGATCAAATCAGTGTCCAACATATAACCTCAGTTGGATAGGTGTTTAGTACCTTGCAAAGAATACGAACACTGGAAGGTGTGGATCCACTAAACTAATTTCTCAAAGGACAAGGGTGTGATTCCTCAATTGGCAGGTGACCTATCATAACCTATGGTGGTGTTGTAGTTCTGGAACTTAGGGACTTCTACTAAAGGTCTCAGTCCTAACTGATGGGTGATTCTCCATCCCTGCATTCACTCAGTGCTAACTACTACTGCTAACTGAATAAAATAGAATACAAAATTTTTCATTGTAATTATATTTTGAAAATACCATCAATGGATAAGTTGAAGTACTCAGGATATGTAAACTTATATATTCATAAATCCTTAGGAATCGGGTGTTCATAACCAACGACCTTTGACTATTACAACTAAACATGATGATATTAAAAGTTGATCATTAGAGGGAATTTCATAGTTCAAGACAAAACTCAATGGTTTATCTAATCAAAGGGAATTGATGATTCTGAGTATAGGATTATGCTACTCTTATGGGAAACATTTAATCATGGTTTATTTACAAGAATAAAATTAAGGGAATTAAGAAAAGTCATATTTGACCTCAAACCCAAAACTTGAAAAAGAATTAAAATTTAGAATTGAGAAGTTCTTCTGAATCAATAGATGGAAGAAACCCATTGATGAAATCCCAAATACCTTGAGATAGAAACCTCAGAGATATCCTTGGAATTAGAACTTGAGAATGAGGAACCCTAACCTTGCCTTTGGACAAAGATAATCGCTCCTTTTATTATTGTGGACTGAATTTGTAACTTAGTAGGAATTTGGGGGAAATTAGGCTTATATTCCACCCCTAGGTAAGACCAAATATGTGACCAAAAATACCTTCTTAAAACATTGAGAAAATTTTAGGAAAACAGTCACTATGACACATATTATGACTTATTGGATTAAATCATGAGACGCGGTCTGAAGTCGTGACCTGAGGACCTAAGACTTGGCTCCCTACTATTATGGCAATCAATTATATCTTGATGACTCATTAGGTATGATTACAGGTTGTTAGTAGGAATCATTTTCTGGGAGTTAATTTCTTGGTCTCTTTCTGGTATGATAATGGGTCCACATAATGATCCATATAGGTTAATAAGGAGTCATATACTAGACTCATTTCCATAAACTGAAATCTTTGGTCAATTACTATCATGAAAATTAGTTTCTACTATGACTCATTGTATCTGACAATGGGTCATTGGTAGAAGTTTTCACTAGCAGTTTGATAGTTCCTTAAAAACTTTCCATAACTTCTTACTACAACCTTTGATTAAGGTGAGACTAGTGGCATTAGAAAGCTAATTCAATGGCCTTTATTTTGGTGGGTCTGAAGCTAAAAAAACTTGGGTATCACATATAGTTGCTATTTGAGTATCAAGATAGAACTATTTGAGGCACTATATAGTATACATTCTTGAACTCAGATAGGGTGGTTTGACAGATCTGAGGTTAGTCCTTATGGTTCTACCTTATCGAGTCGTTCAATAGAGTTATGGTGATTTAAGATAGGTTGAGTGGAGCTCAGAGTAGGCAAAAATCTTATGCAAATTGTAGATTTTATGCCCTGAGGTTTGGAGTTATGGATTGGGTATTCCTTAAAGTATCATCCATAAAGGGTATGATAAGGTTTAACAGGAAGGGAAATCTCAAACCCAGATAAATTAGACCTTTTAAGATACTCTCATAATTTGAGATGTGTCTTATGAGTTGGCCTTTCCCCAAAATTTTTCTAATGTTTGTACAATTTTTTATGCTTTTATGATGTAATATTATATCCTTGATAAGTCATATGTACTTTAGTGGGATACAGTTCATTTAGATGAGAGGTTAATCTTTGTAGAAGATCCAGTTCTCATATTAGCCAGGGATGTCAGGTTGTTGCACTTTGGAGAGATTATAATAGTTAAGGTTAAGTGAAGACACGCCCAGTAAAGGAGGCTACAAGGAGTTCATAAGTAATATGTGAGCCCAGTATCCCCACCTATTCGATCCTTCATATACATTCTAATCCTTTATATTTACAGATAAAAAATCTTTTAGTAGTAGATAATGTAATAAACCTCCAGGTCATTTTTTGCATTTATGCACTTTTTCACAATTTAGAGCTTTCCAATAGCTGTCACAAGTCTGTTGTGACTTGATGGAACTTATAGTTTAGTCATCAGGAAGTTTGTTTTTTAAAGTCAGTTCCCTATTTTGAAGTCTTTGCTTAAAGGATTAGATATTGGGTGTAAACTTTAGGTTAATTACCTCTTATGCCAGTTTTGATAGTTCTATCATCTCTAAACATCGATTTTAGGCTAGCGGGACCTTTGATTTGGGTCACAAAGCTTTTGGACTCATTTTGAGTTATAGGTAAAAGTGGACCTTCAATGTGGGGCCCATATTATGTCAAAATAACTTTGGATAGAACTTTTAATGTTATTGTTGAGTCTAATATGTCAAATTTAATAGGGCAGCATAGTTTGTTTGCATTCGTGAGATTCTAAACATATCCCACGGGGCTTATAAAAAGTTGGTAGATCTAAGTTCCGCAGTGTAAGGGCTTAGCTGGTGCAACCACTTAAGCAGACCTTTGCTCACCTAAGTGATGGCCACATCAGCGGCTAAGGCTAGTTTCTTACTTTCAGTAAAGAAAAGGCCTTGCATCTTTAGTAGGCATCACTTAAGCAATGTACTGTCAGCTAAAGCAAAGGTCGTCCAGGCACAAAACAATCTTAAGAGAACTTGTGGTGCTTTAGCAGTGACTTTTTAAGAGGTCATGGTACCACTAAAGCATAACCATAGTGGAATTTATTTCATACCTCAACCAATTTTCTCCTATTTTCTCCATGTCTCAAGAGTTTAAAATCCCTAGAGAGATTAGGAAATTAGGAGAGTGATTCTTGGGTAATCGTGGGGAATTGGTGAGTCATTTTCTCATCATAATCCTTGCAAGATTAATAATAATTCTTAATTTAATTATCCAAAAATTTAGCCATAATCCATAGTCCATTGATGGGTTGAATTGAGTTTTATTTGATCTAGGAATTTACTCATTCTTACGGGTAAGTGATCCTTGAGCATACGGGGGCTTGTCGATTTTTTTGGAAGTGTGATTCATCAAATAGGACCCACATGGGATATTACTAGATTTTGGACCCAAAGCATTCAAAGGCAATATGGGTATCAGCATTCTTAAATTAATGTTTAGATCACTATTTTAATAGCGTGGCATTATGCAAAGACTTCTTGGTAGGGGAAATCACTATTCTAGCAAATTTTATCAAACATTCTTCTGCTTCTAGGTAGTCTAGGATTACTTTTCTCTTAGATTGAGCTTAATCATAGTATCGATATGATATTATGCTAGTTTTGGGGTGTAACTATGACTTAGTTGTTGTTTTTTATGCAAAATTAGATTATTTAGCAGATTAATTAGCCATATTTAGGCAGATTTGACCTAACTACCAATTTCTTAGGTTGAATTGATATCTTAGGACTTAATGAGACTTGTGAAGCACCTTGTGATGGGATTTTCAAACCTTATTCTAGTTTAAGGTTGAAATTTGGACTTTCAAAGGTAGAAATAAGCACTTTTGACCACTATAGGTCAAGATTACTTTAGCTCCTTGAAGACTCAATCAGCCTTCCCCCCTTATCCTCTCTATATTTTTGAACTCGGGGAGGATTAAGACATATTCATACTTTTCAATGCTTATAATTTGGATATATTAAGAGTGGTTCTAGTCTGGAAATTATGATATTAAAACTGGTTCAAGTTTGGCATCTAGGATGATACTACTTTAAGTTCAAGTCGGTTATTCATGAGTCTATTTCTTATTCAAGTCTGGCATGTGAGATACTACTTCGAGTCCAGTATTAAGGGATACTTATGATGATTATGGAATCATTTTAAGTTTGGTAATTATGGTACAGAAAGATCTATGGTTATGACTTTATGGTTTGGATATTTTATAGGTGTTACGATTGATATTTCCTACTTGATTGCATTCATCAGCTTATGGGAGACCGATTGGGTAATTTATATTTGTTGCGCCTTCTGGCATTATGGTGCCCATTTAGACTATAGTTAGTCATGGCGTCTTTGATATTATTTATTTCATTGTTCAGTTTCTTTATATGGAGAATTGTTCTAGGTTTACCCTTTTCCCTTAACTTTAGTTATTATCTCATATTTTATTGTACTTATATTATGATTTTGCTAAATAGGTTGACGATGCCTTCTAAGTACCTATTTCTTTGGTACTTGTACTACACTGTTGTATTCTTTTCTAATGTAGATCGGAGTACTAGCGACCGTCATTGGTGTTGCATTAATATTAGTCGTAGTTTGAAGATACGATGAGCTTCTAGAATTGGAGCTAATTCTCTATTTTTCTTCTATTTCTGATGGTATTTCCATACGATGCTATAGTATATTTGAAACTTATAGCACTCTTTTTATTTTCCTAGAGGATTTTGTACCGACCTTACTAGGTCGTGGGACATTTTACTCTTTACCTTATTAATCTCTAGTTCTGTTGTTGTTCTTACATTTTATTGCTTATGATCTAATTATTGCATAATTTTAATATTTATTCTATTTTTCCATCGATTGTCCCATTACTCACCATTTTGGGTAATGATTTGGCTTACCTGCTAGTCGAATAAAGAAGGATCCATAATGAATTATGAAATTAGGTCGTGAGGATAAATCTTGTATGTGAAAGATTAATGGAATCATTGGCTTGTTGAGGAGGATACTTAGGAAACTGAGAAAGATATGTGAGACAAGTATTGTCACTTGTTTAAGGATACAGGGCTTTTTTCTTACTTTTGACTTGGCTTATTTTTCTTGTGTGATCATTCAAGGATGAAAAATAGGTAAATTAGTATCTATTGCAATAACATTTTCTATTGTTATAGTTATTTTTAGCATGCCAAAATATGGGTTATGGTATTCCTTGGATTATGACTTAGAAATTTCAGGCTAGGCTAGTCTGAGGTGAAATTCGATTAAGGTACGGTCTAGGGAAATTTGGGAATGTATTATGTAAATTTGAAAGAATTTAATATTTTGTATGTTAGCTAAGATGATAAGAATCTGTAGGATCTTTCAAAAGTGAATTTGGGTAATTACAATTTTGATATCGAACTAGAGATGAATCGGTTAGTTCGGTCGGTCAATGTTTGGGGGTGCATTACAAAAAAACTAAATTGAGAGCAATCCCCAGTTTTTGCCTTGTTAAAATCACTAGAGAGAGTGGCAGGCTACTACTACTATGTCGCTAAAGGGGGCATTTTCCCGCTATTATGAGATTCATTGTTAGTCAATCCTAACATAGTCGATGGATCCTATTACAGCAAGGTCGTTATAGTGAAATAGAGTCATTGTAGCATGATATGCATGGATTAATGCAAAAAAATACCCCAACACATTTCATTAGAAAACTCATTTTGAAAAGGGATTGAGAAATTTTTGATGAATTCCACTTAATTTTCACCCAAACTCTTCATAAAGGTAAGTAATTTCTTCAATTAACTTGTGGTTTGATTTTTAACAAAAAAGATTACTATCTTTTAGTTTTAGGGGAGGATTTAACCTAACCTAGATACCTTTCTGGTGTAAAAAGGGTAGCTCAGTGAACTAAAGCTACCGCTATGTGCAGTGTCAGGGGAAGGGCCCCATCACAAGGGTGTACCATACGCAGCCTTACCTTGTATTTCTACCAGAAGCTGTTTCCAAGGCTTGAATCCATGACCTTCAGGTCACATGGTAGCAACTTTACCATTTACTCCAAGGCTGCCCTTCAAGATACCTTTCAGGTGTAATTTAGTGAATTGGGTAGAAAGACCTTGGGTTATGGTTAACGATTGCTAATTTACTCTTGTATTTTTATAATTCACTACTGTAGCTATGAATTAATAGGGTTAATGTAGAATTATGATAGAAACCCCCTAAAATAGGTAGAATGATCATGAATTTGACCTTGAGGTTTTGGGGTTAGGCAATAATCCTTGGTATGTTAGGTCATTTGGTTTATTATATGTCATTTCATGTTATTAGACAACAATCAATCATAGGCTATAAGAAAGGGAAAAGCTAAAGTTTGTTAGATCATTTTGGGCTTGGATTAAGGTATGTGATAGTTTAATATAGTTGAAATCTAACTTGTTTTATGTGTGCATTACAAGTGTTCCTTGGTATTGCTTGTTACAATGCATGTTCAAGGAAATTAAATGACTATTTGATATCTTAAGTGTCAAGCATATATAATAAACTTATGTAAAAAGTTGGTTGGCTTTAAAAGGGTAATCATTGTGGTTATGATTGAGTGATATCTATTGATTATTGTGAGATGTATTGGTAATTGGACATATTCATGGTATTTGTTGTTATGGTTTTCAAACCCTTGATGTCTGAGGTTTGGTGCATAGACAAGAGATTGTCCCCTATAGGTCATGGCTAGTGGGCAACCTTAAGACCCTAACCATGTATGTACAAGGTACATGTGAGTGTGACATGTAATAGTTTTATCTCCCTCAGTGTCCTACAAAGGTAAGTCTTAAACTATGCCTTGATGATTGGTGAATTCACCAACCATTTGCACTCCAGTTCCGCTCACACTACTACGATTTAAATGTCTAAATGAGAAAACTTTGTGATTAAATGCACTATTTTCCATATTTTGCAGGCATACAGGTTAACAGATGAAAAAATGTGGATGCAAGCTAAAATAGATCAAAAAGGAGAGAAGAAGTGCAGCCAGAAGACCCAAAGTAGAAACCAGCCTCAGTTACTACAATTGCAGTCTATGGGCCTCAATTGCGGCCAGTCAAGCCAGGTAAAAGTACTGCGATAGCATTATCCTTACTACAGTCGTGGTAGCCATGATTGCGGTAAATCTTCTGCGATCGTGGCAGAGTGGTAATTTGCCTAAAGGCAGTTTTGTAATTTCACCTAGCCGAACCCAATTCCTTTTATAGGCTTAAACTCTTTCTCCTTAGGGACATTGACAATTCTAGAGACTTTTATCCTATCCTTAGTTTAGGGTTATATCACTTAGAAATCATGAGATAAGAAGACATTAGAGTGACTCATAAGTGAAGAATTGGATTATCCCATTGAAGATTCATCGGAATTTAGAGTGTGGTTTGTATTCTCTTTATTTTTTATGAATCTATTTGATGGAAACTTTGGTCTACTTTTGTTTATTTTATTTATTATTTGCTAGTTCTTCCTCTTAGGATTATGTTAGAATTAGTAGCAACAGTGTGAGGGTTGTTATGTATTTGTGTAGATTTTTGTTTATTGACGAAGGGTTGCACTATTGCTTGATTGAATTAGTTGGCATTTATGGGTGAAAACCCCAAACACCAAAAATGGTTTTGTGTGTGAAAACCCCAAACTCTTGAAAGCTTATATCGTCCTTGAAAAAGGGATGTGGGTGAACTTTTGGAACCCATGGCATCCTAGACAAAGGGCTATGCAAGACAAAGCAATAGTGGACAATAATGGATATAGTTTACTGTCTCTTTGCTATCTTAGAAATAAGGGTGAATAGAAAGTAGGCTATATTTTGGGCATCTTCCTAGAAATAGGGATTCCCAATTTAGGTGTTGGGTGGCTTTAATTAACACACTCGTTAGGTACTTGAAAGGGTCAGTGACTGACATCTTTGAGACTTTGTTGACAAATTAGCCTCATGGACTTTCAACCTAGCCTACCACATCATTAACGAATAGAATTTTCTTTAAATAAGCATTTCCCCATGCATAACTTGCCCCTAGAAAAGAATAATCCTAAGATCCATTTCTAATTGTTTACTCTCTAATATTCTTAATCTCGAGTTTGTCTTTTAGAAGTCCAAAAATAATTATATCTTCGAAAACATTCAAAATCCCTAAATATTTGTATAATATGTTTGAATTTAGCAAGTGACTTTAATTTCAAACTTATTTAATCGCCACTCAAGTTGTTCCCTGTGGATTTGACCCCAACTCAATGTTGGGTAATTATTTGACAATGACCACCTTGCACTTAAATTGACGTGTAAGTTGAGCATTATCAAAAATGGTATCTTGCCAGGGATCTATTTGGCGTATTGAGTTAGTTTTGAAGTTTACCTTTCTTGCTTGGATTCAAACTTGTAAATATTTATTTGTGATTTTTTTTTGTCTCTTGTGTTGGATATATTTTTATTTTTATTTTTGCTTATTACTATGGCATCTTGGGATGAATGTGAGTTTGATGGTTGAAAATCTGATCTTGATGATGCATGTCCATATTATAAAGGACCTCACTTTTGGAGAGGTTTTAGATATGCTCCTAGGGAAAAGATGTGTGCACCATGTCAAGCCTATTGGGACTATGATTGTTATTTATGTGGTGGTCAAGATGGACATTGGTGTGATTATCCAAATACCCCCTGCCCTTGTTATGTTAGCCCAAATGCTAGTTTTTCTTATGAGTTTGATAGGTCGATGCGATAAAGAAAGAAAAATATTCTCGGTACAATAGTTTTGAAGCAATGCTTCAAACTCTTTTGGATCGAGCAACTACATTTGAGGAGGATGTGCATTACTCGCATCAATCCATGGTGGTAGTTGGAAAGGAGAGTGAAAAAAGAATAAGAAGTGGGTGAGAGAGACAATTTTTCAAGTACCATGAATACACCCAATCTTCAAAATGAGAAGAATAAGGAAAAGATATCAAGTCATGTCATGGACGGTGTGCTTGATAGTAAAGAACCCTCAATGGTTTCTCAACCAACCAAACTGAACATGAGAGATGAGTCCAAGATTAAGGAAATAGCACTAGAGCCAAAAGAAAAAGCCAAGAAAATCCTTTGTGAAGTATCTAGTCCATTTTGGAAGAAGAATGCAAAGTATGATACAACTCCGAAATTAGGGAGAAGACCTCACTCGAACCACTTTTTAACATTATGCTTGGTGGATGTGATGAAAGTCGAACAACCTAAGCAAATGATGAATTTTTTAGATGGGGAACAAAATCCCTATATTTGGAGTTTGGCATTCCTAAAGAGTAAAAGGAATCCCACAACTTGAAGTTTAACAAATGTAAGACTCAATGAGTAGCAAGCGGATTCTTGAAGTTCTCATCAATACCCAATAGGCCAACTCAAAAATTTGATATAAAATTGGGTAAAAGATTCATGTCTTCAAAGTTATGCGATCGAAGTAGTATTGTTGCATCCTCACCTTTCCCCCAAGTACCACAAAGATGTATTAATCGATATTTGTGCCATTTCTTTTAAATAATTCATGTAATTTTCTTCTATGCAAGGGCTTGAGGCTGGTTGAAAGCTAAAAACAAGGGAAAACCAAGCTTAAAAATATAGCAGCCATGTAGAAAAATAGAGCAAAACAGAGGAGCAGAATACCTCAGGTACCACATTCACGGCTGAAGAATCATGATCATAGCACCGCAATCGCCCCAACTATGTCAAGATTGCACAACTATGTGCAGCTTTAAACATAGTTATCAAAGAGGTTTTAGGGAGCTCTTTTACCCTTCTTGTGCTTTTGAATTATGTAGTGAGGTCACAACAAGTCTTTTTATTGGGGGTGTGTGGCCCTACCCTTGTGTGAGTACACATTGGCTTGCAATACTTGAACTTAGTTTACACAAAGCATGGAAATTTTGTGAAATTGATAGTTTTCATTTCTATCTTTTTATTTATTTTAATAATAATGTTGTGCGAGCTTTTCCTAATAATAGACTAAGTGATGACATTCTTAAGAGAAAAAGTGTCGTGATTGGGTTTTGAGTCATGGATGCAGGAGAAGTCTGAGTACCTGTGGCATTTGGATTTGGGATCGCATTTAAACCTATGGGAAAATTTGAGTATCCATATGGCTGATTTTCTCGGATGAAAGTCAAAATATGAGACAAAGGTTGGGTTGGTGCCATAATTAGTGAATTATGTGTGGTGTGATGCAAAGAAAACACCCCTCCATCAAAAATTTCTCAAAAATTAAGGGCATGGACGTGAGACACCTTGTAACAATACTTTTTCTCTTTTTATCACTCCAAAATTTTGGAATGTGAAAATTGGTAGATACTTCATTTTTGTCCCTAGCGAGAGGGGCAATTGAGCCACTTTTGCAAGTTTACATGCCATGTGCGGTGAGATTACTTTTCTAAATCTCACGTATACTTATTCCATCTAGAACTTGCACCCTTAGTCTCTATGGGCTAAATTATATTGTACTTGGTTAGTGAGATGATCCTAGCCCATCTTTGTGAACTTGGAAGTCCACTCTAGCCTAAAAAGCCTACTCATGTATAGATGTTATCCCTAGTCACCCACTTTGAGCCTTTAGACCTTTCTTTGCAAAATACATTACAAGTCGTGGGCTATTTAACTTTTATCACTCTTTTGAACCCTACCCTCCTTGAGCTTAAAAATACAACTTGAGGCTAAAAGCCTAAGTTGGGGGTGGAAAAGATTGGAAGAGGTAACTTTGGGTCACGAAGTTGTAAGTGAGTACCTAAGAGCTAAATTTTAAGAACAAATAGATAGGGAAAAAAGGACCCAAGAAAGGAAAGAAAAATATAAAATGTACAAGGCAAAGAGGTGAAAAGAAAATGCTTTCAAAAAGATGGGTGAATTAAGGTAGTAAAAGTAGGCACATGTGCAAAGAGTGAAAGCAAGAGAAGCATCCCATGGTCAAAAGTTGGATGAAAAAGTGTAATGTAGATGTTCAAGAAGGGTATAGTCACTTTGTTGCTAAATGATATCATACCCTACCTCTAACCTATGATACAAGATCAAAAATCTCTTTGAGATCTCCAACCAAGTGTATTTATTGTAGCGGAGATTGAAAATAGGGGCAAGCCTATGGCATAGTACTTGTTAGCATCGAGAGTCCTTGTGAGAGGGAGAGTCTTGAATTTAAATACCTTGTTATATTATAGATAAATTGGTGGCAGAATTTTATTTCTTGTGAGGAGGAATGCGAACAAGTTGAGGTAGGTTATATTATCACCTTTCAAAAAATGAGGCAAATAGAGTATAGTGGAGTAGAGACCAAAAAGGTGAGTCACTTCTTGAGAATTAGTGATTTCTACATTGTTTCTCTTCAAAAGTCTTTTGCATCCTTTAAAATTGTATTTTATGTTGAGGAGTGTCGTGAGAATAGCTTTGCCCGTAGGTGAAGAGCTACTTATGGTAGTAGTCTAGTTGGAATCATTGTTATCATTAGGCCATACAAATTGGGTGTAAATGTGAATTGTCTCATGTTAAGAGGTAGTGTTGGTTGAGGAAAGCAATATATATTTAAGTTGGGGGTGCTAATGAGTGGTTAACTTACCATTCATCTGCACTCTACTTACATGCATACTACTATGATTTGAATGTCTAAATGAGACAACTTTGTGATTAAATGCACTATTTTCCATATTTTGTAGGCACACAAACTAATAGAAGCAAAGATACGGATACAAGCTAAAAAGGATTAAAAAAAAGGGTAGAAGAAGTGCAGCTAGAAGACCTGACACGGAAATTAGCCTCAGTTACCGCTATCGCAGTCTGTGGGCTGCAATCGTGGCATGTTAAGCCAGGTCAAAGTACCACAATCGTGGTGTCCTTACTACAGTTGCAGTAGCCGTAATTGTGGTAAAGCTTCTGTAATCACAGCTAAGCGGGAATTTGCCCAAGGGCAGTTTTGTATATTCACCCAGTATAACCCAATTCCTTTTATAGGCTTAAACCCTTTCTCTTTAGAGCATTGACAATTTTAGAGTTTTTTATCCTATCCTCGATTTAGGGTTTTATCACTTGGAGCTTGGATCAAAATTTGTACTAATCTTGAGATAATAAGATATTAAAGTGACTCCTTAGTGAAGAATTGGTGAATCCCATTGAAGATTCATCAGAATTTAAAGTCTGGTATGCAATCTCTTTATTTTATATGAATCTATTTGATGAAAACTTTGGTCTATTTTTGTTTATTATCCTTATGAGTTGCTAGTTCTTTCTCTTGGGGTTATGTTAGAATAGGGTGCAATTGTGTATGGTTTGTGATTTATTTGTGTAAATTCTAGTTTATTGAGGAAGGGTTTCACTATTGCTTGATTTAATTAGTTGGGATTTATGGGTGAAAACCC
>NC_061112.1:64810863-64843384 GCF_002878395.1 Capsicum annuum
AAGCAATAGTGAATAACAATGGATGTAGTTTACTATCTTTTTGATATCTTAGAAATAAGGGTGAATAAAGAGTAGGCTATGTTTTAGGTTTCTCTCTAGAAATAGGAATGCGCAATTGAGGTGTTGGGTTACTTTAATTGACACAGACGTTAGGTACTCAAAAGGGTCAATGAGTGACATTTTTGAGAGTTTACTGACAAACTAACCTCAAGGACTTTTATCCTAGCCTACCATATCATTAAGAATTAGAATTTACACCAAATCATCATGTTCCCATGCATAAATTGACCCTAGGAAAGCATAATCCCAAGATCCATTTCTAATTATTTACTCTCTAATTATTCTTAGCCTCGAGTTAGTCTTTTAGAAGCCCAAAAATAATTATATATTTGAAAATATTCAAAATCCCCAAATATTTGTATAAAATATTTGAATTTAGCAAGTGACTTTAATTTCAATCTTATTTAATCTCCACTCATATTATTCCCCATGAATTCGACCCCGACTCAAAGTTGGTTAATTATATTGACAACGACCGCCTTGCACTTATATTGGTATGTAAGTTGAGCATTATCATGCCTCAGACTCAAGCTACTGAGTTTAAAATATCTTTTATCAAGGCGATGTCTACAGTCATAATAGTCGGGATAAATCTATCAACTATTAGAATGGAGGGCACACTCAATTTCTAACACAGCGATGTAACCAAGATGGAAAAGGGGAGAGTAGTAATAGAGAAATTCCCTCTCCCAAATTTCTTCTACAATGATACATGGAATATCAAATCCAACTACACCTAAAAGGCTACTACTAATCCATCTTTTTCGACACTCAATATGTTGTCATTGCTTGTCGGTACGATACAGTGCCTGACAATAGGCCACCACACCTTAGAGGTCTAACTTAGTGTGGGCTTATAAATTGTTGCACCAATCACCCAGTCAGTCCTCTTATTTACCTCAATAATATGGTCCTCCAACCACTTGTAATGCATCAACTTGACCTCCATGCTCAACATCTTGACCTTTCTCAATTCCAACATTGAATGATCAAACTCTAAAGTCTTAATTGGTGGCTCAAAATCATCTCTAAACAAGGATTTAAAGATAGCTTTTTTTAAGATGTCAATTGGTGTACCCCATACCATCATTAATCTAGCTTTGATTGCATTCTTATATCCTTTTCTTTCTAGAAAAGAGTTACGTTCTCTATCGATATTGTATAGTTGGTATAAAATTAATGCACCAACTTATCCCCCTAGTTTCCAAACTACTTAGTCATCCACCCCAATTTGTATTGTTTAAACACTTGGTTTATCTTAGGAACCCTCTATAGTTCCCTAATATCATGTGGGGTTCCTATTGTATTCTCCATTAGTGGTTCCTATTGTTTTTTAGAGATAATCCATCATTATAGTAAACTCTGGACTTCAAAACAATAAATCTCCTTAGGTATGGCCTTCTTGAAGGCTGAGTTGTAGCAGCAGTACCATCAGAAGATTTTAGGTTAGCATTTGCTAAACCCAGCACTAATTCATCATTCTTCTTGGTCTAACTTATCATATCCGCACCTTATGCACCCTTTGTTTCTACAATGATTGGTTTTTCAGTTTAACCTCCTTCTTCAGACAAGGAAGGCTCAATAGGGTGGGTTTTGGGAACCAATACAGTGGATGTCGAGGTCTTGTTCCTCATCAGTATTTTTGGACAACTCAACCTCTAAACCACTAAACTCCTCCAATTTTCTTTTTGATATTAGAGGTTTGTCATTTTGTCCCTTCTCCTTAGCTATTAGCTATTTTCTTATAGAGTTCCTCTCTTGCATCTTCTTGTGATATTTGGGTGCCACAGCACCTATACTAACTAATGTTATTCCCAAAAAGAAATCATAACTAGTATGCTAAAATTCATTCAGATGACCCCTCCTATCATCATAACATAAAGGTACGATCGTACCTTCAATTATTGAAAGTTATTCATAATTTCCTGAGAGGGTTGTTAGACCAGATGACTATTTCTCATAATTGTACATTGATACGAAGATCATGGAATGCTCTCATCTAATGAAGTCTTGAAATATTAAAAATTGGCAGTCTACCATGGTCTAACCTATAATTGTATGTTGATTTTATGATTATACCCTGTGTCGTGGAGTGTGCTTTGACACTTAATCAATTTAAACCTAATCTTTTGACCTAATTTTATCCAATTTGAACAAAAGGGATAAATAGACTTCGCCCTTACCAGATCTATTATCTAAACAATTTCACAAAGCCTAATTTTTTTATCAATATGTGGGTATTCAACTCCTCCAGAATATATTAGCTTATATTCAACACTCATAAAGGCATGGATGCACTTCATTACTCATTACACAAATTTTAAACACAAAGGCAATGTTAAAACATTTGCATTTTACTTACGATATTTCGAGTGTAAAAGTACTTTAAACTTAAAAAAACTTGGGGGAGTCGAATTTGCAAAAATTTGCCCTTGGAATTTCATGATTTTTCTCTTAAATTGCTTGTTTGATCATACTTTAAGTGTGAAATAATGTTTGAATGGGCATGAAAATATATTAGGTCAGGGGTATAAGGCATTTAGTGTTAAAATTGAGTCGGTCAAGTCAGATTAGGCCAATTTTAAAAATTTAGGACTCAACAGATGACTCAAGACCACGATCGTGGTATCCCTTAGCACCATGAAAGTCCAAAAAACATAATCGGGAAACTATAAGGCTTTAGCAGGATTGTGTTACATAACCACGATCATTTCGTGAAATTGTAGTTTACATATCTAAATGTTTATTTTCAGGACTTAGCTCAGACTATTTGTACCCTTTTCATCCTTTCTTTGTGTTATTGTGGTGACCAATTGTGAATTAAGCTCCTAAAAATTAACCTTCTGGACCTGATGTTGATGAATGAACCCAGTATCGTATGACGTTCGCATGGTCGTGCAAACCTTTTATGGGTTTAGTTTTTGTATTAGTTTGAACGACCCAAAATTGCCTCCCAGTATGTCACACGGTGCTTAAGGCTACAACTAGCCCTAAGCTAACCCTTTGAGCCTATTTCTACTAAGAACTCTCATTTCAAGATGGAATAATTCAATCACTAGCATAGTCATATCATATGAAAGGAAATATGAAGAAAATGCTCGGTCCAAATGACTATAATACAGAAAAACTCAACATAACCACAATCTGGTAAGTAGTCTGACAAAGCCTCTACTAATCCGTTAACTAGAGATCCATTAGGACAGGTCCCCAACTGACTCAAAATGAACTTGAAATAACAACATAGTCTCTAAAAATATGGAGATGTCTGAATATAGGTCCTCGAACCATGAGGACTCACCCCAGTAGAAATGTAGATAGAGGTACTCAGAAATCACTGACGAGGTTGGGACTAAGCACCTAAACCTACATTATAAGACAATGTAGCACATAGATGTATATGTAGATCAACACTTGAGAATGTACTGAGTGTGTGGAGGTGCATGCATTTATATAAAACAACATTAATACTCTTTAATCAAATCATGCATGTAATAAGTAATGACTCACGTGGCTTGAATAAGTATAAAATGCAAAGCTCATGAATCATGTAAAATGGAACATGTAACACAATCTTGTGAATCATTATACTTTTAGCTTTGAAATTTGTACTCTTCTTTTATTTTCATTACTCAAGACTAAAGGGAAATTTAAGCAATACTTTCAACTCATGCATATGTCTCATGGAGAGTAAAACTTCTTTAATGCCCAAGAAATCATAACTCTTTTGAACTCAAATACTTGGAATTTGGAATCATATAAGCTTGGAACATACTTGAAGGCATTTCATTCACTTTAGGAAAATATCTCATTGCAAGCTTTAGGGAAAGAAACTCATATCAAGGGAAAGTATTTTAGTTTTAAAGGAAAATATCTTATCTCAAAGTTTGAGTTTTAAGGGAGATTCTCTTAACCGACATAAACCATGCGAGCTACATGGAGTCTAACATTTTTCCCTCCAAAGGAAGAGACCTCACATTGGGGAGAGGCGTCATACTCTTGCCAAGGAGTATAAACCTCAACTCAGTGATCACTTATCTCGGCCTCGGGCCTAATATCTCAGCCTTAGGCCCAATAACCATCTCAGTCTTAGGCCCAAACTACGGTGGCACATAGTTCTGGGGTAATAAATCGTGGTAACTTACCCAACTCGGTGCTAAATACTACTCTCTTTAGTTTATCTCACTCATCTCATGAAAATCCACTTTAGAATAATCTCGTGGTTCAATAAGAACCCAATAATCAAATCTGTAATCTCATGTAGTAGAGTGGATTGCAAATCTCAATGATCGTTAGGTCAAAACATTTCTCAATAATCTCAGAATACTCAAATCATGGGTGTTTATAGCACAATAGTTCATAAAATCTCAAGTCTCAAGTAGGGATTAATAACCCATAATTCAATCTCAAGTTAGAACTCATCAAAAGCATAATAGATAGCATATAGATTCATAACTCATGTAGAAATCTGGAAATTTCAGAAATTCATCTCAAAATCTCGACATACTCATATACTTCAATGTTTCATACATTTCAACTATTAACTTCTCAAGGATTAAAATCATGGGGTATAGACCCAGCTATAATTTCACAAAGAGACATGTAAAAATTATGCAATTGGACTCTCAATTCAAGGGAAACATCAAAAGCTTGCAACCAATAAAAATGGATGAAAAAGCCCAATTCAATTTCATGTAAAATATAATAAATTGATGAGAATTCTAGTTTAAATAAGCCTTTGGGTACAAGAGTGAAAGGATTACCCTCGTTCAAAACCCCACATACCTTGAATTAGAAGCTTTGGATGAACTCTCGCTTTTAGAACTCTATTCGTACTCTTGAATGAGGTTTCTTGAAGCCCTTGACTTGGGAACCTTGAATCTTGACTCAATTTAGAAAATATATGGTGGATTTTTGAGATTCTTAGAAAGAGGTTTTGGATGCGTAGGGTTTTTGTTGAGAGAAAACTTGAGAGAAACTTCATAAAATGCTTGTAAATTACTTTAAGTTGGTGTTTGGACGGTTTAAGAGGATTGGAAAAAAGTCTAAAATGCCCTTTTTAACTTCTGTACGAAGCTGGCAAAATTGAACTGGGAACCCGATTTTATGGGCCACCGCAACGTGCCACTATTGCGGTGGCTCACTATAAATTGACAAATGGGAATCTGGTAGTCACCGTGATGCAGATCCATCACGTTGTCGCACTACTTGGGACCTGGAACTTTAGCGCGACGTGTCACAATCATGTCAGGCCACTAGAAATTAACTATTGAGAAATTGGGGTCCTCTGTGACACGCTACTATCACGGAGTTCCACTAGAAATTGACAATTGTCAAATAGACCCTCTCCACGATATGTCAAGCACTAAAATGACGTTGTTTTATGACTAGTACTTAAATTATCCATAACTTCTTTCCCGGGCATCGAATTTGGGTGAATCTTTCATCGATGGAAAGCTTATCAAATTTCTCATGTGATAAAAAGTCAAAATTAGGGAAATTCTATATGGTTAAAATATTAATCACTTAGGTAGTCACTCCTTCATCTTCTCGAGGAGAAATTAAGCTTTAGCAAAAATTCAGTGTATTATAATATCTCCCCCTTGGAAACATTCGTCCACGAATATTGCTAGATAAGCTAAGAGCACGGAGAAAATTGAGTACGTAAAGCTGGAAGAACTCACTAAACTGACTCTATGTCTTTCTAAACTCTTGAATGCCTCGAAAATTGCAAGAACTCATACAAGGATAGATGCATATAGCTGAACTTTAGATTAGAAGGGCTGAACTAAGGAAGAATAATACCTTCAGATTAACCTGAACTTGCAGAAAAGAGGTGCGGGTACTTGGCTCACATGTCTGCTTCTGCCTCCCAAGTAGCACCCTCAATAGACTGGTTCCGCCACAAAACTTTGACCAAGGGAACTTCTTTGTTCCTTAGGCTACGGATCTGAAAATCTAGGATCTCAACAGGAATCTCATCGAAGGAAAGACTGTTCTAAATATCGGCATTCTCTGAAGGATCTACTACAACGGAATCACCAATATGCTTCCTAAGCATGGAGACATGAAAAATAGGATGAACAGCTGACAACTTTGTGGGAAACTCAACCTCATAGGCCACCTTACCAAAACAACTCAAGACTATATACGGGCCAACATAATAGGGACTAAGCTTCCCCTTTTTACCATACCTTTTCACCCCTTTCATGGGTGAAATCTTCAAGAATACTAAATCATCTACTTCAAACTCAAGATCTCTTCTCCTCACATTGGCATAAGACTTTTGACTAATCTGGGTGGTCTTCAACCTCTCTCTAACCAACTTAACTTTATCCATAGCTTCAACCACTGCATCAGGCCCAATCATGGCAGCTTCACCCACTTCAAACCAACCTATGGGTAATCTACATCTTCTACCATACAAGGCCTCAAATGGTGCCATCCCGATGCTAGCATGATAACTATTGTTATAAGCAAACTCTATCAATGGAAATTGCTCATCCAAACTACCTTTGAAATCAATAGCACACTCCCTCAACATATTTTCTAAGGTCTAAAAGGTCCTATCAGTTTGACCATCTGTCTGCGTATGAAAAATAGAACTCAAAAGAACTTGGGTACCAAGACCTAGCTGAAATGCCCTCCAAAACTGAAAAGTAAATTGAGTGCCCCTATCTAAAATAATGGATGAGGGAAGTCCATGCAACCTGACTAAATCCCAGATATAAAATCTAGCATAACACTCAATTGTATAAGATGTGAGCACGGGAAAGAAATACATAGTCATGAAATCCATATTCACCATAACCCAAATAGAATCATGATGGCAACGCGAAAGAGGTAACCCAGTCATGAAGTCCTTATTCACCACCTCCCACTTCCAAGTGGGTATACCAAACTCTTGCATCACACCACCAGGTCTTTGGTGCTCTACCTTAACCTATTGGCACGTTGCAAACTTTGCTATAAACCCAACTATATCCTTCTTCATGCCATTCCACCAATAGATTTCCCGCAAGTTGTGGTACATCTTGGTATTGGCGATATGAATAAAATACCATGCGCCATGCGCTTCATCCATAATCCTCTGTCTTATATCACCAACACACTGAACACGCAATCTATCCTCTCAACATGCCATCTCCCTCTTGGGAGAAAACCTCTACCTTTTGGTCCTTAACTATCTCCTTCAGTCTGACCAAACTAGGATCTTTGTCTTATTTCTTCTTCACTTCCAAAACTAAAGAGGATTCAAAACTACTCTACCCCAACGTACTCCCCTCGGCTGAATCAAGCAATGTAACATCCAATCTATCTAAACAATGCAAATCGCGAGATAACTCTTTCTTACCTTCCTCTACATGAGCAACACTAACTATAGACAATCTGCTAAGGGCATCCGCCACTACGTTGGCCTTACCCGGTGGATACAGCACACTCATATCATAGTTTTTAACAACTCCAATCACCTTCTCTACCTAAGATTCAACTCCCTTTGAGTAAACACATACTGCAGGCTGTTATGATCAGTAAACACATCAACATGAACACCATAACGATAGTGTCTCAAAACTTTCAAAGCAAATACCATAGCAGCTAACTTAAAATCATGGGTTGGGTAATTCTTCTCACGCGACTTCAACTGTCTAGAGGCATAGGCTATAACCTTACCTCTTTATATCAACACACAATCCAAACCAATTCTAGAGGCATCATAATACACCAGAAAACCATCTGTACCATCAGGCAAAGTCAACACAGGGGCAGAAGTAAGTCGAGTCTTCAACTCCTAAAAACTCTTCTCACAGGAATCTGACTACTGGAACTTAACTTTCATTTGGGTAAATCGGGTCATGGGAGATGCAATAGAAGAGAAACCCTCAACAAAATGGCAGTAGTAGCCATCTAGACCCAAGAAACTCCTAATGTCAGATGGGGAGATAGGTCTAGGCTAATTTTTCACAGCTTCTGTCTTTTGAGGATCAACTCTAATACCTTCGGCTGAAATGATATGACCTAAAAAGGCTACAAACCTTAGCCAAAATTCATACTTACTAAATTTTGCGAACAACTAGTGACCTCTAAGAATTTGCAAGACAATTCTAAGGTGATCTGCATGATCATGCTCACTACAGGAGTAGACAAGGATGTCATCTATAAATACTATGACAAACATATCAAGATATTAATTGAACACTCAATTCATGAGGTCCATAAAAGAGGCTAGGGCATTGGTTAGCCCAAAAAACATGACTAGAAACTTAAAGTGACCATATCGGGTTCGGAAGGCTGTCTTTGGAATATCATATTCTCTCACTTTAAGTTGATAATAGACGGATCTAAGGTGTATCTTGGAGAAATAACTTGCACCTTGCAACTAATCAATAAGGTCATTAATTCTCAGAAGAGGATACTTAATTTTAATTATGACCTTGTTAAGTGATGATAGTCAATGCATATACACAAAGAATCGTCTTTCTTTCGCACTAATAAGACAGGTGCGCCCCAAGGAGAAGTACTGGGCCTTTTGAAACCTTTGTCTAAAAGATCTTTGAGTTTCTCTTTCAACTCCTTAAGCTCTACAGGTGCCATACGGTATGGCAGAAAAGAAATAGGACGAGTGTCTGGAAGAAGGTCAATCCTAAATTCAATCTCCCTAGCAGGACATATCCCTGGGAGATCTTTCAAAAAAACATCAGAAAACTCATTAACAATATTGACTGACTAAATAGTTGGGGCCTCAGACTTAATGTCTTTGACTCTAACTAGGTGATAGATCCAACTTTAGATATTAGCTTTCTGCCTTTGAAATAGGAGATAAAATGACTCTTGGGAGATACCGAACTCCCAAACCACTCAAAAGTTGGTTCATCAGGAAACTGAAACTTGACCACACGAGTACGATAGTCTATAGATGCATAACAAGAATAAAGCCAATCCATACCCAGAATAAGTTCAAAATCCACCATGTCTAACTCTATCAAATCTGCAAGTATGAATCTATGAAGAACAGTCTCAAGACAATCTCTATGCACTTGTTTAGCGATAACTGACTCCCATACTGGTGTGGAGACTAGAAAAGGCTCAAGAATCCTTTTGGGAATCATTTTGAAATTCACAGCCACAAGTGGGGTCACATAGGAGAGACTTGACCCGTGGTGCAACAACACATAAACATCAAAACAAAAGACGCGAAGAATACCAGTAATAACATCGGGAGAGTCCTGCTCCTGACAAGATGGTAAGGTATAGAATCTATTCTGGTGCTGACCACCAGTAGTGCTAGATAAAGCGCTCTAAGCAGCGGCTGAACGGTGTGTAGGAGATGGTGCACTAGTAGCCGATGCCTGAGGTCGGGCATCTCTGTTCCCCTTTCTAGCATGAGCACAATCTCTAAGTCTATTGCCCTGCTTTCCACAACCAAAAGAACCCCTCAAATCTACAAAACACTTACCGGGAAGATCCCTACCACACTTAGTACAAGGAAGATAATGGAGCCTGTTACCAACACTGTGCTGTGACCTAGACATAAAGGATCTGCCCTCTTGCTCTTGCCTACTCCTAGGCATGGGAGCACTAGCTGATGAAGGCTCTGGCATAGACGAATACCTCTGAAACTGAGGGTGGTTCCCTTCATGGAACCTAGGATGGCTATACTCATACTGCTCAGATCTAGCCCTCTTGTTACCCCTCACTCGATCTATCTCCCTAATCTTATCCACCTATAGCTGCTGGGCATGCATCATCAACCTAGCTAGATCCATATCTCTATACAGTATTACAGTCCTACACTCCTCTAGTACTAACCCAGAAACACCAATCACAAAATTGCTCATACTAGCCCAGGTGTCAGAAATCAAATCAGGAGCATACTTAGCCAACTGGTTGAACTTCAAGTAATACTCCTTAACAGTCATGGAGCCCTAACTCAAGTTCATAAGCTCCTCAATCTTTGCTTCCCTCATCTCAAGAAAAAATAACTTGTCTAGGAATGCATCTGGGAATACCTGCCAAGTCATAGGAGTAGCATCCACACCTCTACCCTTCCTCCATAATACAACCTAGTCATAATCTATGTCCTTCAACCTGTAAGATGTCAACTTAGAACTTTCTTTCTCAGAAACATGTATCACCTGTGTGATCATTCTCACCTCTTCAAGGTACAACTGTCGGTCCTCATCTTCCTTAGACCCATAAAACTCTGGCAGATTCATCCATATAAAATCATGAATTCTAGCCGCAAATACATCCCCTCCCTACTGATTTGCAACTATATCCTGATTATTAGCCCAAGCATTAACGATGACTTCTTGGGCTAACTCCTGAAAGACAGCCCGAAACCCAGCATAAGACACTGTCTCATTCAAAGGATCAATAGGCTAGGGTTACTCATTATTATTTCTGTAGGCATCCGCTCTTCGGAGGGGCATTTTTGAAATAGAAGAGAATGAATTGTTAGATGAGAGGGATAAGTACAAGTACAATGCAATCTGATAGAAAGAAACAACTTTTTCCTAAAATGTCTTATAGCTTCTTGGTCATAGATGTGGCGCGCTATACACCGATGATCAAGACTCTACTCAATGAGGCTTTACAGACTCCTTATGACTCCTTTAAAACCTTAGGCCGTGATACCAAGTTTGTAATGATCAAAAATCACCTCTAGGGACGTCACACGGTGCTTAAGGCTTCAAGTATCCCCAAGTTAACCCTTTGAGCCTATTTCTACTAATAACTCTTATTTCAAGATCAAATGATTCAAACACTGGCATAGTCATATCATATGAAAGGAAAAACGAAGAAAATGCTTGGTCTAAATGACCACAATAGTGGAAACCTCAACACAACCACAATTTGATAACTAGTCTAACAAAGCCTGTACTAATCTATGAACTAGAGAGCCTTTGGGACAGGTCCCCAACTGACTTGAAATGAACTGGGGATAACGACATAGTCTCTCAAAATATAGAGATGTCTGAATATAGGTCCTCGAACCATGAGGACTCACCCCTGTAGGAATATAGATAGAGGTACTCAGAAATCACTGGCGAGGATAGTACTAAGCATCTAAACCTACATTATAAGAGAATGTACCACATACACGTATATGTGGATCAGCAATTGAAAATGTAGTAAGTATGTGGGGGTGCATGAATTTATATAAAACAACATCAATACTCCTTAATCAAATCATGCATGTAATAAGTAATGACTCACATGGCTTGAATAAGTATAAAATGCAAAGCTCATGAATCATGTAAAATGGAACATGTAACGCAATCTCGTAGGTCATTATACTTTTACCTTTGAAATTTGTACTCTTCTTTTGTTCTCATTACTCAAGGCTAAAGGAAACTTTAAGAATACTTTCAACTCATGCATGCATCTCATGGAGAGTAAAACTTCTTTAACGCTAAAGAACTCATAACTCTTTTGAACTTAAATACTTGGAATTCGGAATCATATAACCTTGGAACACACTTGAAGGCATTTCATTCACTTTAGGAAAGTATCTCATTTCAAGCTTTAGGGAAAAATACTCATATCAAGGGAAAGTATTTTAGTTTTAAAGGAAAATATCTTATCTCAAAGCTATAGTTTTAAAGGAGATTCTCTTAACCGACACAAACCATGCGAGCCAAATGGAGTCTAACATTTTGTCCTCCTAAGGAAGAGACCTCACATTGGGGAGAGGCGTCATACTCTTGCCAAGGAGTATAACCTTAACTCAGTAATCACTTATCTCAGCCTCGACCCCAATATATTGGTCTTAGGCCTATCAATTATCTCAGCGTTAGGCCCAACCTACGATGGCACGTAGTTCTAGCGTAAGAAACCGTGGTAACCTACCCAACTTGGTGCTAAATACTGCTCTCTTTAGATTATCTCACTCATCTCGTGAAAATCCACTTTAGAGTAATCTCATGGTTCAATAAGAACCCAATAATCAAATCTGTAATCTCATGTAGTAAAGTGGATTTCAAAACGCAATGACCATTAGGTCAAAACATTTCTCAATAATCTCAGAATAGTCAAATCATTGGTTCTTATTGCACAATAGTTCATAAAATCTTATGTCTCAAATAGGTCTTAGTAACCCATAATTCAATCTCTAATTAAAATTCATCAAAAGCATATTAGATAGCATGTAGATTCATAAGTCATGTAGAAATCTTGAAATTTCAGCAATTTATCTCAAAATCTCAACATATTCATATATTTTAATGTTTCAAACATTTCAACTATTAACTTCTCAGGGATTAAAATCATGGGGTATAGACCCATCTACAATTTCTCAAAAAAACATATTAAAATCATGCCATTAGACTCTTAATTTCAGGAAAACATCAAAAGCTTGCAACCAATAACAATGGGTGAAAAATCGCAATTCAATTTCATGAAAAATCTCAAAAATTGCAGAGAAGTATAGTTTAAATAAGCCTTTGGGCACAAGGGTGAGAGGATTACTCTTGTTCGAAATGCCACATAACTTGAATTAGAATCTTTGGATGAACTCTCACTTTTGGAACTCTATTCATATTCTAGAATGGGAGTTCTTGAAGCACTTGACTTAGGAACCTTGAATCTTGACTCACTTTAGAAAATCTATGGTAGATTCTTGAGATTTTTGGAAGAGGTTTTGGATGCTTAGGGTTTTTTTTGAGAGAGACTTCATAGAATGCTTGTAAATGACTTTAATTCGGTATTAGCACAGTTTAAGAGGCTTGAAAAAATTCCAAAATGCCCTTTATAACTTCTTTACGAATCTGTCAAAATTGAACTGAGAACCTGATTTTATGGGCCACCGCGACGGCCACTATCACGGTGGCTCACTGAAAATTGACAAATGAGTATCTGGTAGTCACCGCGATGCAAAGGCATCACATTATCCCTCTAGTTGGAACCTGGAACTTCAGCGCGACCATCATAATCGCGTCAGGCCACTGGAAATTGACTATTGGGAAATTGGGGTCCTCTGCGACGTGCCACTATCATGGAGTTCCACTCGAAATTGACAATTGTCAAATAGACCCTCTCCGTGATACGCCAAGCACTAAAATGACACTGTTTTACAAATATGACTTAAATTAGCCATAACTTCTTGCCTGGGTATCAGATTTGGGTGAATCTTATATCGACCGAAAGCTTATCAAATTTTCCATGTGATAAAAAGTCAAAATTAGGAAAAATCTATATGGTTAAAATGATACTCCCTTAGGTAGTCACTCCTTAATCTTCTCGAGGAGGAATTAAACATTAGGAAAAATTCAAGGTATTACATTAGTTCTATAGATTTTAATCTGGATTATCCCTGCACAAGTGGCACATATTACTCTATAAATGAAACATGTACGAAGGCCTAGGGTTGCCTCCTAAGCAGCTTGATTTAATATCTTGGTACAACATTGTTAGTTTGGTTACTCGTAATTTACCAATTAACCCATGGGCTGCCTCCTATAAATCACCTTCTGTAACATCGTGGTATACATGGGTGTTCTTAGTCTCTCTAGCACCATCTAGGTCCACGTCATATATCATCTTGACCTCTTCAACCTCACTGATATATTGTTTCACCCATTGTTCATTCACTTTAAACCTCTGACCCTCACTACTCTCAAGCTCCATTGTACCTTAGGGAAACACTTCCATTACTCTATATGGTCCTCTCCATTTTGACTTTAGCTTATGCAAAAATAGGTTTAGCCTTGAATCAAATAGTAATACTATATTACAAATATTAAATTCTCTCTTATCAATTTTTGGAAAATGGTACAATTTATCTTCTGTTTGAACAAGGCTAAACTTTCATAAGATCAGAAACAAAATTCATCCATTTCAATTAACTTTTCTTGTCGCGACTTTGCCACATCATAACACTTTATATTCAACCTCTTCAGTGCCCATAATGCCATATGCTCAAGGTCAATAGGTAACTGCCATAATTTTCCATAAATAAGTTGATATGGGAGAACACAAATAGTGGTCTTAAATGTGGTCTAGTAGGCCTACAGTACATTATCTAACTTTTTAGCCCAGTCTGTTCTATTGGCATTCACAGTCTTTGCTGAAATAACCTTAATCATAATTGGAGACCAAAAATTACCTATTTGCCTAGGTATGGTAAGGTGTTTCCAGCTTATATTATACACTATATTTCTCAAGCAAATCTTTTAATAGATAATTGCAAAAGTGTGAGCCTTCATCACTAATGATTTTCGTTGGTGTATAGAATCTGGAAATATTTTCTTCTTCAGAAATGTCTTGACACTCTTATCTTAATTATTTTAAAAGCAAAACTACCTCCACCTACTTTGACACATAGTCACAAAGGGGACTATGAAGTTAATTCTCCAAATATCAAATAGCTCAAGCTCTATAACCGTGGCCATGGAAATCTCTTGTCACGATATGTTTCCTTGTCTTTGCCATTAGCCATAAGCCTTTGCATAATCATATGTAACTTTATAAATGATGGGACTATAGTATCCATATTGTAAGATCTTATGCGCAGTTCGCGTACCGCTATGATGACCCCCAACTGGTGATGAATGATATGATTTTAATATACTCATCATTTTTACCTCAAGAATACATACATCTACGAACCACTCCATCTTTACAAATTCAAAGAAAGTATGTCTCATCCCAAAAAAACTTCCTCACGTCATGTATAAACTTCTTTTCGTGGGGGAATGATTGGTCCTCAAGCACCACATCACTGACCAAATAATTGTCAAAATCTACAAAGCATGGAATCCAGTCTTGTGATGCAACCAAAACCTGCTCATTTGGAAAATTATCATCAATCAAAAAAGCCCATCATTCATTTTCAGCATTGCCTCTTCCTCAAGACATTATAAGTGTATAGCCACTTGATTTTCAGTCCCCTTTCTATCCTTGACTACAAAGTCAAATTTTGGCAATAAAAGTACCCAACGAATCAATCTTGGTTTCATGTCCTTCTTTGCTATGAGGTACCTAAGAGTTGCATGGTCAGCCTGTATAATAACTTTTGTTCAAGCAAATATGATTGGATTTTCTTAAATGTAAACACCACTATAAGCAACTCTTCTTTAGTCATAGTATAGGTTTTTTTAGTAGATTTAAGTGCTTTGCTAGCCTAATAGATGAGATTTAAGATCTTCTCTTTCCTTCGGCCTATGACTGCTCATAGAACCATGACATTGGTATCACACATAACCTCAAATGCCATGGACCAATTAGGTGATATAATAAAAGGGACTGAAATCAGTCTCTTTCAAGAACTCATACACCTTCAGACACTCTTTATCAAATACAAACTTCACCTTCTTGTCCAACGACTTGCACAAGGGATGTACTTTTTTTATATGTCCTTGATGAATATATGATAAAATCCTTTATTTCCCAAAGAGCTTTGAATACCTTTCACTAAAATAATTGGAGGCGAGATTTCAATCATATCAATTTTTCCATATCAACTTCAATCCCTTTCTTTGAAATCTTGTGATCAAGCATTATTCCTTATTTAAGCATAAAGTGGCACTTTTATCAATTTAACACTAAGTTGAAGTCCTCATATCTCCTCAATACACAAGGAAGATGAGTCAAGCAATCTTCAAATGAATCACCAAAAATTGAGAAGTCATCTATGAATACCTCAATAGTGTCTTCCACTATATCAAAAAAGATAGGCATCATACTATGCTAAAAGGTATCTAGCTCATTTCATAGTTTGAAAGGAATTCTCTTGAATGCAACAATCCCATTTGGTCCTCAGGTTCAATAAAAATTTGATTATAACCCAAATAGCTGTTAAGAAAGCAGTATCATCCTCTATCAGCAAGATGGGCTAACATCTCATCCATAAAAGGAATCAAAAATGGATCCTCCTCAATCCATACATACAACTTCATATAGTCGATACATATACAACACTCGGTGATTAGCCATATAGAAATAAACTTGTTTTTTTTTTTGGAACCATACTGATTCCACCCTTCTTAGGTACACATTGAACCGGATTAACCCATTTTCTATCGATAATAGGATAAACCACCCTTGCATCCAACCACTTAATAATTTCCTTCTTCACCACCTCATGCATAGGCGGATTTAGTCTTTGTTGATCCTTAATACTAGGCTAACAATCTGGCTCAAATTTGATTTTATATGCGCAAATTTTAGGTAAAATTCCAATGATATCAGTAATACTCCATTTAATAGGCCTCTTGAATCTTTACAATATAACACCAAAGCCTCAACTTACCAATTTACCAAAACATCTGGAATATCAATTGGCAAGGTATTGTTGGCTTCAAAAAATACATAAGAAAGATAGGAGAAGATCCTTAAGCTCCCAAATTTGAGGATCCTCAATAGAAAGCAAAGCTGGTAGAGTCACTCTATTCTTCAAGTCAAGATCAAGCTTTTTTGGTTAAAAAATTATATAAACCTCTACCATAAAGTGCACTCACCATATCATCATAGGTATTAATGACATCACCTTAAACTTCATAATGACTATCATAATTTTTGAAACTCTAAGCCTCTATTTAATAGGGGAAACCAACACATCTTCATCAACTATATAAATCAAAGAAACCATACGCGCATCCTTTAGCTACTTCATAGATTGGCATACATTGAAAGTCACATGTTTCTCATTCATTCTAAAATTTATATGCCTAAACTCAATATCAATCAATGTCTATCCCATCGCTAGAAATGATCTCACTAAAATAATAGGAACCTTAAAGTCTACCTCACAGTCAAGGAGGCCAAAATATCCAAAAAGATAAAGGATACAACCTTCACCAATGCATCACACAAGATCCCCATGAGCCCTTCATAGTAAAATTAGCCATGAGAAGTCTCAAATATATTGTTTTGGGAAACCCAAGCCAACTGACTGTACACTACTAGCGGTGTCAAATTAATGCTTGAACATAAGCCACACAAAGCTTTTGCAAAGTTGAGAGACCCAATAGTATAATTAATCATTAAAAATCTAGGATCTTAATTCTTCTTTATTGGAGAGTGGTAAGTTGTGGAAATAAAATAGTGCATATTATCAATGGGCCCAAAACTCACAGTTCTCTTCTTCGTCACTAACTCTATCATGAAGTTTACATAACCCAACATTTTCTCAAGAGCCTTAATTAGACGGATGCTCACCAAAAATTCTTTCAATATAGAGATAAACTTCTAATATTTTCCCTGTTTAACCTTCTTCATCAATCTTTAAGGAAAAGGAGGAGGTGATTATAGAATGGGATTCAACACTTGTGCAATCTCCTTTTCCTTCCCCTTTTTACCTTGGCCTATTTTTTAACAACTAGAAGCTCTTCAACTATGCTTTCATCAACAACTAAATTTTTAGATTCGTACATATTTTCATCATCAACAATTGCTGGCTCAACTTCATTCTCAACAACCACAAGCATAGGTGGATCAGTGCATATCTTTTTTCTCCTACTAGCAATGATAATTATTTTTTGGATTTTGGATGTTTTTTATTGAAAGTGTACCTTGTTCACGCTGATTCAATATGGTATATATTTGACCAAACTATTGCTTAAGTTGCTTGATGGTGGTAGCATATGATTCAATATTTTAACTCATGAATGATAAATTTATTCCTGACATTTTGAGCCACTCATCATTTTTATCTACCCTTTTCAACACTTTAGCATGTATGTCTTCCATTCTAAAATTTCTCAAATCAGTATCTTTATTCCTTAGTAGAACATAGCAGCCATTTTTATCCTAGTAATCATCCTTTCTTCTCCAGTCATTATCTCTTTCACTACTCCTATCTCTATATCAAAACCTATTATAGTTGTTATCCTAATGGTAATTTTAACCTTGAATCCTGAGACCAAAGTTCCAACTATCTTGATTAGACCCTTGGACCTTGGCTCAGAAACCCACCACATGATTGTCTAGATACTTAACCCCCTCCTCAGAATAAAAAATATCATAACTAGGTGTCTTCCCTTGTGAACCAACTGCATTCACTATTTTTGTGTCTACTATTATAAATTTCTTGGTAAACAAACTAAGCTCCTTCCTTAAATGTGCCACCTCTTGAGTGACTACATTATTTAGAACTCTTTGCTCTATGGATGCTCCAATCATATAAGTACTTGTTGGTACGTATACTTCTTGAGTGTCCCAACTATTTTTGGTTTTAGTGATCTAATCTAGAATCTCAGAAGCCTACTCCTAAGGTAATCGCATAAGAGATCCATATGTGATAGTGTCTGCTATAGCGTTATTATTCACATTCAAACCTCTGTAGAAGATCTCAAGAAAAATACAACATGGTATTTTATGATTTGGCACATTATGCCTTCTCTTTATACCTTAACTAGGTTTCATATGAAGTTATAAATATCATTTTTTAATTGTTATATTTTGGAAGGTGGGAAAAATCTCTCTAAGAATTGAGTCCTCAACTCAATCAAAGTAGTGATCGATCATTATGGCAACTCTATCAATTTAAATTTTATATAAACTTATTAGAATTCTTTAAATACATCAAGAAAAATACTTTACCCTGATGATCTAGTCTAGACAAACACAAGAGCTACTAAAAGACAAGGATAATATACAATACTCAACTTTCACTATACAAATAAGTAGACAGGAGTTATTGAAGATCTCTAGCCACATAAAACAATTAAACATCAACTGATCCTGCAATAAGCTAAACCCCAAAAAGGTATAGCAAGAGTAGAATAAGTACAACCATACGTACTGGTAAACATCATTGATCGACCAAGTTAAATCACACAAACACAACATAAATATCTAAAATTAAACATACACTTATAAGAATAAAATCAATTTTATTTCATGGCTATTTCCAGGTCACTACTATCCTTATGATTCTTTCTCTCTCAGACACCCATTAACTTAAATTCTCTTACTATCTTCCAACCAGTTTACCATACAATATTCATATCTAATAGGCCACACTCTCATCATTACCTATCACTCTCCACTATATAGCTATCATCAATTTAATCAATAACATATTTGTTCAAGAATACCTAGGTAATTGAATAAATCATTTAATTTAGACTCATTCATAGTAATACCAATTAAACTATTATTGCACCCAAGTGCACACGCAAGTGTACGTGGTATCACTAAGTAATATAGTGGCCTTTTACAAGCCAACTATCGATTCCACAGAGATTTGTGTTGACAACTATCCAATTCTACTTCACTATTGAGATTAAACTAGTGAAAACGTAACCATGAGAGTTTAAGAGTTATAACTAAACGTAAACTAAAATAATGCGGAAAAATTAAGGTCTTGGAAAATCAATGGGGAGAAACCCAGGGTAAAGGAAAGTAAACGAACAATCATAATATTCTATTTAACTTCATTGGTTAGGTTACTTTTCTTAGTTATTGATTCACGGGGTTGATATTATGATTATGATCTTCCGAGCCTCTAATCACCAATATAACTTAAACCCACAACTACATCATTGAGCGGGGATATGAGAAATAAGTTAAATGCATTTATATTTTATCCCATAAATGAACCAAATAGGTCAGTTACCTATATTCCTATCCTAAATGCAAATCATAACTTTATTCTACAGAAGATTATAATCTTACTCTATATACCCCCATGTTATATCCTCTTGTTCCTCCTTCTGGGCTCACAAGATAACAATGGATATATTCTAAGGGTCTCAAATCCTAAAAATAGTGATAAAATGAATAAATAAATAAATAAAATATGATAAATAATCAAAACCAAATCAATTCATAGCAAGAGTAATCATTTTATTGGCCTTAACAACGAAAAAAAGGCTTTTAGCTGCTCATGGACATTACCATAATCATGATAGATAAATACATATTAAAATTCACAAACAAACTAATTAAAGGAATAAAAATCCTATTTTAGATGTTAACCAGACTCCCTAAGAGATTCAAGGTCGTCCAAGGTGTCTTGCATCATGTTTAAGTGTCCTATTTATAGGAAGACAAAATTACCGATTTTGAACTAGGGTCCGCGTCGCGCCCTCTATTGCAGTACCTAGGGTTTGAGTCATGCCATAATCATAGAAATATGCTTATTTTTGTCCTTATTTATCCCACAAGGCCATAGATCAGACCTTATAGTAGTGGATGCGCTCCGCGTTGTGCTAGTGACCCCAAATCATCTATTTTTACGTCAAGTCTTCTCCTGTCCATTTTTGAATCAAGTCCAAGCCTTGTGGTGTCTCTTCCATATATCATAATAATCAACTCAAAAAGAATCAAATAGCATAAAAACCCATGAATTAGAGCTCAAAACAACACACAATCCAAGACAGTGAACTAGAAACTCAAGCTAAGAACTAGTTTTGCCCTTTTGATCTTGAACTTGGAGTTTTGACTCTTAGCTTGATTCAATAGAACAAAAAACACTATACACAATTTTTTCCACAAATAATTACACAATCATACAATAGGATCTAATTACAAACACTAGAATTCATCAAGATCAACTAGGACAATACATAACTCAAGCTAGTAGCACTAATTTTCTCGTCTAAACTCTAAGTGATCAATTTGAATCCAAACTTGTTGAAAAACACCTTAAACATTGAAATCAAGTAATTTTACGCTTAGATGCTCAATTATGCAAATATTCACTCTTAAGAACACAAGAAGTCCTCAAAACAAAGATAAATAATCCTAAATAACAACACTGAGGTGCATAAATCCACCTCAGATCAACTCTGACCGAGTCTGGGACAACAAATGAGTTATCTTATATATATTTGTTATACCCACCCACCTAAGAATGTCACTCAGTAGAAAGAATTCAACTAGTAATTTATATAAAAAATCCACTTGAAACAACCAAAATAAACAAAAATTTAATCACCTTTAACAAATGATACCCAAACTCAAGTCAACCACCATGATCTCGTAAAATAATTCAACCATTTACTCTCATACAAGCACCTCATTACAATTTATCAATAAGTATTAACTCCTATCAACGCAAGAATAAAGTAAATGGATCACACAAGAATTCATTAGCATGTCAGATAAATCAGACCTCACAAAGAATCTAACTATGACACCAACACATCGAATCTAACAAGAATTCCAAATATAAAAACCACAATATAACTTGATTCACTCAAGAAACTATCAAAATCTTTAATTACCATGTTCATAGATATTATAGGTCTTTTATATTTCCACTATCCATGACCTACAGGGACGAGCTCAATCCAAGTACCAAATAACCTAGACAACTAGTACTTGCCAACCTTCTTGTCTAAACTCTAAGTGATCAATTAGAATTCAAACTTGTTTGAAAAATACCTTAAACATTGTAATCAAGTACGGTAACACTTAGATACTGAATTATGAAAATATTCACTCATTAAGCACACAAGAAGTCCTCAAAAAAAGCTAAATAAGCCCGAATAACAATACTGAGGTACGTAAAATCCATCTCAGATCACAACCCCACACTTCTCGAACAACTCTTTACTCTAAGAATCATAATAACAGGAGACTCCACACTTCTACACAAGCAAGATACTCAAGGTAGTACTACAATGACTACAGAGAATGCAAGTTTATACACAAAGCATGTTATACACACAATTCAAATTTTAAAAATACTACTCCAAAACATCCTAGCCGTAAGGATTGAATCACCAATTTGGCAAAGTCATACATATTTCTCAATCAAAGACATCATACAAATAACCCAACTATCATCAAACATGTGCCCTTACAACAAGAGAGTTACCCATACTTACTCACATAGAAGCAATTTATCACAAAATCAGTATAAAAATCAAATTATGCTAGCTCTCTCAAAGAATTCACAAGTTACAAGAGATGAATCATAGGCTTTCCCTTAGTGTAGTACCCCACTAATGTAAGAGTGTTAAGGGTCGTGATCAAGTAGGTCTTTCAGAGTTGTAATATCGGCTAAGGGATGGGTAGGAACTATTTTTTCCAAGAATAGTGACTATCTTCCCTAAGAGCTTTAAAACATTAAACATAATACTTAAGATTACTCTCAAAACAACAAATTTCCACAACTTCTATCTACTCTTGGTAGGAGTGTTTAATTCACATCTTATTCAATTTGAACAATCTTTATTTTTTTATTACACAATTCTCAACTACAACACATAATAATTTTTAGCACGAAAACTATTTCCTTATCGACAACACTTTCACTTTTTTCCTATTTGAATTTCAAACTCCTTAACTCATTAAATTTCCACTAAAGTACTTAGAAGCTTTGGATCAAATTACGGTCAATCAAAGAAGGAGATACAAGCTATCTTCGAGGCTGCCAAAGAAAATAAGCTAAAGGATCAACGGGGTTAACTGGGATTGTGCACAAGGGTAGAAAAGAGGGTATGGAACATGGCTATCAAAGAAATACCTATATCATCTCATAAACCCATACTCTTTATTTTGCTTTGCGTACACACAGGGGAAGTTCTAGACATCAAGTGTAAAAAGGAATACATAAACACCTCACACACACATGGCACATGCTCAACTCAAGTAGAATTATTATAGACTCTTAACTAAAGAATCATATGAATTCAAAATTAAGCCAACTAGTATAAGAGTCATAAACTAGAGCCTAAGAGTCTCAAAAATAATAATTCACACAATCAACATGCTCTTTAAATTCAAAACATCTTGCATCATGTAATAACATAAATCACCAACAAGAACATTCCACTTAATCCTAACACAAAAATTTAAAATTACTCCTAAAAAGATAAAAGGATACTGGGCTCAAGGGCCACCTCCATGGAAAAGAACCTAAAATAGTAGCCATAGGGTGGGTGAAGTGTGCACCCATTAGACTAACCCAAATAAATAAAAACTAAAATGAGAAAAATCATTTTGTAATTTTTTTCAAATATTCCCAAAAACTAGAAAATTCAACCAAGATTTGAGATTCTACAACATCACTTCACCCGAAACAATGGGAATTTCCCAAACCTACACTTAAAAATCTACTTTTACCCTAAAGTATACTTAAAAGTAGAGATAGAAAAACTCCCTGAGGCCTCTAGGGCTAGCTAGCAGCATATTTTATCATTAAGAAGGTCTGAGGACCACACCCTCAGTCTTCATCGTGCTCTTTATCTCAGGTTTTTGATACTCAGACTTCCTATCAACCTATGACTTAATCAAAAACAAAAACTACATGAAGTAAAAGCTAAAAATACTAAAAAATAAAACCTATCTTAACTTGGGTTGCCTTCCAAGCAGCGCCTAATTTAGTGTCGTGGCACAACCCAACATCACACTTTACCGTTCCTTCAGCCTACTTGGAGGCTATTTTGTTATTTGTTTCAAACCACTTGAGTGTGAACTCTCAAGGTCAACCACTTTTTTAATAATTCTTTTCAGGCTCATCAATCAGCATCACTTTGAGTTTAGGTATTTGTGGCTTGGAAAACTCAATGAGAGTGTCTGAAGAGGTTTTTGGTGGATTAGGCTCCACCATCCCACACTCATCCACTTCTATCACTATAATCATGTATAAATCTTTGTAATGGGACAGTTTGTTAAGTGGTTTGTAAACTTTGAAGACACCTCTTCATCATCCAACCTCATTATAAGTGTGCCCTCTCTCACATCTATCAATGCTCCTCCCATTGCTAAGAATGGATGTCCCAAGATTATTGTCTCCCCACCATTTTCTTTATAATCCAAAATAATAAAATCGGTAGGAATAATAAACTTACCAACCTTGATGAGAACATCCTCAATGATTCCTTCAGGATGGATTATGGTTTGGTCTTCCATTTGGAGGAGCACAAAGCTTGGTCTTGGCTTCCCCAAAACCCATGGTATCGATCACCGATAGGGTCATTAAATTGATACTTTTTCTCAAATCACTCAGTGTATGGACCACCTTGTTGTTACCAATCTGAATAGGAAGAGTGAACCTCATAGGGACCTTAAGCTTTTTGGGCATCTTCTACATCACCACATAGCTATACTCCTCAGTGAGTGTTACTGTCTCAATAACCTACAGCTTAATTTTATTAGTTACTATGTCCTTCACGTACTTCACATACTTGGGCATTCCCTGCAAAATATCTAAAAGAGAAAGGTTAATGTGAATCTCTCTAAACGTTTCAAAGAACTTCTTAAAGCATGCATCCTCCTTTCTTTTTCTCATACTCCATAGAAATAGTGGTAGTGGTCTCTCCATAAACTGCTTAGCAACTTTTATTTTTGGGTACTCAGACTTCCTTGAAAAATCAACAACTTTGTCTATAACTGGTTGAGAAATCATCTCTGTATCTACCTTCTTATTTGTCTTTAAAGGTCCGTCAATTAAATTTTTACCACCGCTCAATGTGATTGCTATCTCTTGGTTAGGAGGTTTATTGTCACTTGGAAAACCACCTTGAGTCTTGGTATTTTATGTCTGCTATATTTGCCTAAACTGATACTCCCTGCAGTACTATTGATTTTTAAGTTCAATAGCCATCTATTCTTGGGTTGCCATGATCTTTTTTAATATCTCCACTATGTTACTGGCCTATAAGTTTTGCTGTTGCTATTGAAAATACTGTTGCTGGTTGTTATTACATGAGTAATTTGGTCCCTATGTCTGCCATTATTGGTTGTAGGCATTACCATAGCTTGGCCTTCGAGCATTGCCTATAAAATTGACTGATTCAGGATTTGAACAACACATATCTGGAAAGTAGACACTTTTGCCACAAACCTCACACCAAGCTGGAGTCTGTTGCACTGTATTAACCTGAGATGAGATTATTGCACACCTAACTTGTTAAATTATGTCATCATTTGATTCTGCAGAGATACTTATGTGGCTAAGGATGTAATACTGCCAACTTCAATCTTACCTGCAGCCTTTTAAGCAAGCTTCTTAAGGTATCACCATGCCAATCTAAATTTCCTTGTGTAATCTGGTTCAACAAGGAGTATAGCTCATCATATGTCTTTTCCAATGCTTGACCGCCTGCAACTAGATATAGCAAAATCTTTATTTTATGATCAAGTGCCTCAATAATGGTATGAGTTAGTACCTCATTGGATTGTTGGTGATGTAGACAGTCCCTAAAAAGACCTTTGAATCTCTCCTAATCATGATAAAGGTTCTTATTTGCCTCTGTTTGAAGCTTAAAATCATATACAAAGTCACTTATTCTTGCCATATGGAAAGAAGTGGATGAGGAACTTTTGGGATAAGTCATCCCAAGTTGTGATTGAACCTACTGGCTCAGTGTTCAACCACTAATTTGCTTCCCCAAATAGTAAAAAGGGGAAGAGTGTAAGCCACATATAATCAGTCTACACACCCGTAGGGATTAATGTTCCACTAATCTCCAAAAAGTTCTACAAGTGGACTTTTGGATCTTTATGTGATAGCCAGATGAACTGTCCACTTCTATGCAAGAGTTTTTCCATGTTCTGCTTTAACTTTAATCTACCTCCAACAGCTGGTCTTTGAATTAGGGAGGTCAAATTTATCGCAAGTGGGATTTCCACGTTGCGAACAGTCATATGGGTTGGTGGTTCCATAGCTATGGGATTAGGGATATCTTGTTATTCATTGATTTGTGAGATGCAGTAGAGAAGGACAGCTTTTCTCCTCTATTGGTTTAAGAGTAGTTTGGGCTTGAAATCTGGTTCAACCAATTCCCGAACCCTTACTAGCTTACTATTCTACTAACTTATTCTTGCAAAATCAAAACCAAGACCGAGTAAAAAGCACCAAAAAATCTAAAGAGTAAATCTAAAACTAAATCAATTGCCAAATTACAAGTCCCCAGAAATGGCACCAAAAACTTGTTGCGACCAAGTGCAAATGCAAGTGTGTGTGGTCTTACTAAGTAATATAGTGGACTTTAAAATGCCAAATATTGATCCCACAGAGTCTTGTATTGACAACTACCCAATTCTATTCACTATTGAGATTAAACTAGTGCAAACATAACCGCTAGAGTTTTATAGTTATTGATCTGAGATAGTTTTATACACATCGGTATCATTATTCTAGCTTATTTTGAATTTTTTTGAGAGAAATTTGCGTACTTAATGTGTTCATATTGATATAAATAAGCATATAAGTGTCCAAGTCTATGATTAAAATGTTCAAAGTATTTTTCAAACAAGTTTATACTTAATTGAGTCATTTAAAGTTCAACCTGGAAAACTAGTTTTATTAGCTTGAGCTAGGTATGTATCTAGTTGGCTTCATTGGATTTTGATGTGTCTAATTTATTCCAAATGGTTTAATGGTCTAATTAAATTTGGAATAACTTTTTTGTAGTGGACAAAGTTCAATTTGATTAAGTCTAGAGTTCAAATAAAAGGTGGAAGATCATTACGAATATTCCTTATCCAAGCTCTTGCTTTGATTTGTCATTGAGAATATTGTGTTGTTTTAATCTTTAATATATGGTGTATTATATTGTAGGAGGCTTTGTGAGATAAATATGGTGATATATTGATGATTTAAAGGCCGAAAATTCATTGGAAATACACTACAAAAGGCATGGGCAAAGGATAGGACGTTTAACACTTTGGAAGCAAATTCTAGTGAGTTGATGCAAAGTCGACGCTTCACGTTGACATTTCTAGTTCTAAATAGTCCAACAAAGCAAAGTCAATGTGTCGCGTCGATGTGTTCTACCATGAAATAGTGCATTTTGGAAAGGTCGTTGGTGGGAATATAGGGGATTTCGTGCCTTGTTTTTAATTCCAATTATAATTAGTGAATACTAAATATAAATTTTAGGCTAAAGGTACACTTTATTAAAATGGAGAAGGAATCTTGGTGGAAATTTCTTGGGAAATGTGACAATTCTTAATCCCATAATAATTGGGAGTATCCTATAATAAATATATATACAATTTTTGTTGGACACGGGAGTTGGAATAATTCTTGGACAATTTGGGACACTTGAAGGACATCGTGGAAAGTGTTTGGAGGAGATGCCGACACTTCTAATTAGGTTTAATTATTTCTAATCAGCTTTTAATTTTTTATATCATGTATTCAATTATTTGGATCGTGATTATGAATATTATCGGCTAAAAACCTTCTTTTCGGAGTTAAAGCCAAGAACGTGAGTACTATTGTTTTGGATTAACTTCGATTAATTTTGCTTATCATATTTGGTTGTTTGATTATTCTTATTTTAATTATTTTATGGATTGATCACCCATAAAATACATATATTGTCGACCTTGTGATCTCTGGAGAGGGAATAAATAAAGTTTGGGGTTTTATTCTTTTATAAAATAAAGAATTTAACTTTGCGTCTAGGACAGGGATGTACTTAGATGCCTTACTTGATTCATACATAGGATGATAGCTTTAATTCACTTAATTGGATTATTACATGCCCACTCAACGATGTAGTTGTAATTAATGTCCCTATTAGGTACAAGATTAGAGGTTGGAAAACCATGATCATGTAATTAACCCTACGAATGAACAACCAAGATAAGTAATTTAATGAATGAAATTCAATAACATGGTATGATTATTCGAAGTGCTTTAACCCTAGGCTCTAATCCATTGATTATTCCAAGTACTTTTATTTATGCATTATTACTTTAGTTTTAATTGACAATATTCCAAACTCTTTTTGGTTACTCTTGCACTAAATTAATCTAAACTGTGAACTAGAATTAAATCGTTGTTGAAACAAGTCCTTGTGGGGTTGACATTCGTCTTTCTTTAAGGCCCCTTTACTACTTGATAAGACCACGTACACTTACTTGTGCGCTTGGGCACTATCAAGTTTTTGGTGTCGTTGTCGGGGACTTCTATTTTGGAAATTGTTTATTTTAGTTTTACTTTTAGATTTATTTGGTGTTTTTATGTTTGGTCTTGGTTTTGTGATTACAAGAAATAGGTTATAAAGTTAGGAAGTTGGCAAGGGATAAGGATTTGGTTAAACCAAGCCCTGAACCCGAACAACACTTCCATCAATGAAGGAGAGACGCAATCCATCTTCCTCAATTTCTAAAAATAGAAGAAGACCGAGTAGATCCTGCTATAATGGCTGCTGAACACCAAGCTTGTAGTATTGTTCGAGAAGTGGTAGTCCCACTTCTGGCAAACTTTACTTCTCCAATTTAAAGACCGACAGCTGGGGGAATTTTGAGTTGAAACACAATATGTTGTAGCTTTTTATTAGCAGTGGACAGCTTGCAGGTCTTTCATACGAGGATCCACAAGTCCACTTACGAAATTTCATTGAGCTTACAGGTACATTCATTCCAAATGGGGTGAGTACAAATTATGTCAGGATAACAATCTTTAACCATTCACTGTTAGGGAAAGAAAAAATATGATTGAATGCAGAGCTGGCCAATTCAATCACTTCGTGGGACGACTTATCTAGAAAATTCCTCATCAAATTTTTCCATTATGGCAAGACTGTGAGACTTCGCAATGAGATAGTGAGTTTCAAGGAAAGGCCGGATGAGAGTTTTTATCATGCTTGGGAATGCTTTAAGGGTCTACTTTAGGATTATCCACATCACCGATAGTATAATGAGGTACTGCTCATACTTTTATGGAAGCTCTTGATAACAATACAAAGATTTTATTAGATTCAACCACAGAGGGTCAAGCACTGGAATTGACTTATGATGAGCTGTACACATTGTTGAACCACATAGCACAAGGAAATCTAGAGTGGCATTTAGATTCTAGAAGTACCATAAAAAGAACTGCGGGTGTATTAGATATGGACCAATTCATAGCCTAATCAGCATAGGTTTTTGCATTATAGAATTTGATCAACACTCAGTTTAATAGCATGAAATTGGGAGAAACACAACCTACAGCCACAGTCAATGGTATCCAACAAGCTATGGGTTGGAGTGAAGTATGCAGAAATAATGGCCATTCATCGTCCATGTGTGCTTCAAATCCAGAATCACTGATGTATGTAGGCAATGCTTAAAGGCCAAATTATGGTAATGCCTACAACATGAAGTGAAAGACTCAACCACTAAATTAGCTAAGGAACGCCCCACAACTACAGGTCCAATCAAATCAGTCAACAAGTAAAATGGAAAAGATATTAAAATAACTCTTAGCTTGTCAAGCACAAATAGTTGTGGATATAAAAAGTCAACACACAGAATTACGATATCAAAAAGTGGCCTAGAGAAGCTTAGAGTTGCAAATTGGGCAGTTACAGCAAGCACTAAATACTAGGCCACAAGGTGATCTGCCAGCAGACACAGAAACTCCAAAACAAGTCATGGCAATCACTTTGAAGAGTGGTAAAGAGTTTCAAGGAGATCCTCCTAAGTCAACAAAGGAGGTAGACGCTAATGTGGTGACCCAATAGGTAAATGACAAAGTTGCTGAAAATTAAAAGAAGTCTGAGTACTTGAAAGAAAAAGTTGTTGCAAAAAAAGTAAAAAAAATATATCGCCTCTACCTTTCCCATAGAAGCATATCAAAGAAAAAAAGATGCTATGTTCAAAATTTTCTTTGATATATTCAGAGTGCTTTACATTAACTTACCTTTGCTAGATGATTTACAGAGTATGCCCAAGTATGCATAGTACTTAAGAGATGTGGTGGCAAATAAGGTAAAATTGCAGGATGTGGGAGCTATAACACTCACTGAAGAGTGTAGCATTGTGATAACACAGAATTAAAATTAAAAGAGAAGTTGACCTTGAGAATGCAAACTCAAGAGGTCAAAAACAAATTAAAAATGGCTCCTAAAAGAGAGTAAAAGGGTGAAGAAATATGGTTGAGTTGATATGGGTCGTGCCGCGATACTAAATCAGGCACTTCTTGGGAGGAAACCTAAGTTAATAAGGTATATTTTATTTTTAGTTTATAGTTTTTATTTCATGTAGTTTTTGTTTTTGGTTAAGTCGCAAGTTAACAGGAAGTCTGAGTACCATAAACTTGAGCAAAGGAACATGAAAAAAACTGAGTGTGGGGTCCCATGGACCTCCTTAATGTATAAAGATACTACTAGCTAGGCCTAGAGGCCTCATGGAGTATTTTGATCTCTTACTTTTAAAGTTCACTTTGAGGACAAAGTAGATTTTTAAGTGTGGGGTGGGAAAATTCCCAATTTTAGGCTCAATTTAAAAAACAAATATGTAAGATATTCTTGTTGGTGCTAGTTTTGATTGCATGGTTCAAGTGATATTAGTTATATAAGCATGTTGATTTGGGGATTTGCTACTTTTTGAGACTCTTAGGCTCAAGTTTTAGACTCTTGTACTTTTTGGCTTAAATCTGAATTCACGCTATTGTTTGGTTGAGAGTCTATGATGATCCTATTGAGTTAAGCATGCTCCATGTGCATGTAAGCATGTTCCATGTGCATGTAAGGTATTTGTGTATTACTTTTTGTTTATGATGTATAGAACTTGCTCGGTGTGTGTGCAAAGCAAAATAAAGAGTGTGGGTTTAGGAGATGATTTAGGCATTTATTTGATAACCTTGTTTTATACCTTTTATTTGTCCTACCCTTTGTGCATTATCCTAATTAACCCCTATTGAGTCTTTAGCCTTTTCTTTGGTAACCTTATAAGTATCCTAATCCTTTCTTTGATGGACCTTAATTTGATCCAAAACGCTCCTAAGTGCTTTAATAAAAAATTAATTTAGTAAGGAGTTTGAGAAATTGAAGAAGAAAAAGGTGAAATTAATTCCCCAAGGTAAGATTTATTGGTGTTTATATTTGATGTGTGGTGGTTGGGAGTGATATAAATGGTGTTAGAAATGTTCCCATGATTGAAAGAAAATGAGAAAAAATAAATCTTAAAGGAATAAACAATACGCCTACCATGTGTTTGTGAAAATGCTTAAAAGAGATGGGACAAAATAAAGGTGATGGGTGGATGGAAAAGTGTAATTTAGTTGTTGGAGATTGGTTCTAATGTATAATGTAGAGTATTAAATCTCTTAGAGAGGTTAGTCACTATTCCCAAATAGTCCCTACCTATCCCTTAGCCTACATTACAAGCCTAAAGAGACCTATTTGATCCTATACTTGACATTCTGATATTAGTGGAGCATTACACTAAGTGCAAGCTTATGGTTCATTATGTGTAACTTGTGAATTCTTTTTTAGAGTGAGCGTAATTTGATTCTTGTACCCATTATATTATAAAGTACATTATTGTGAGTGATTATGGGTAACTCTCTTGTTGTGAGGATACATGTTTGATGAATGTGGGTGGTTTGTATAATGTCCTTGATTGAATTATAAGCATGATTTTCCACTTAGGTGAGTCAATTCTTGAGGCTAGAATGTTTTGGAGTAGTGTTCATGAGCTTTAAATTGTGTATAGCATGCTTAATATAGAAACTTGCAATCCGTGCAGTCATTGTAGTACTAGCTTGAGTGTCTTTGTTTTAATAGAAGTGTAGTGTTACCTAAGATTTGTATGCTTAGAGTGAAGAGTTTTTCGGGGATGAACAAGATTTTAAGTGTGGGGTGATGATTTGAGGTGGTTTTATACACATCGGTATCATTATTCTAGCTTATTTTTCCTTGTTTTGAGAGAAATTCGTGTTCTTAACATGTTCATATTGATATAAATAAGCATCTAAGTGTCCAAGTGTGTGATTACAATGTTCAAAGTGTTTTTCAAACAAGTTAGTACTTAATTGAGTCATTTAGAGTTCAACCCGGAAAACTAGTTTTACTATCTTAAGCTAGGTGTGTATCTAGTTGGCTTCATTGGATTCTTATGTGTTTAATTTATTCCAAATGGTTTAATGGTGTAATTATATGTGTAATAACTTGTTTGTAATGGATAAAGTTCAATTTTATTAAGTCTAGAGTCGGAATAATAAGTGGAAGATCATTGCAAATTTGCGTTATCCAAGCTCTTGTATTGATTTGTCGTTTAGAATATTGTGTTGTTTTGATCTTTAATATGTGGTATGTCATATTGTAGGAGGCTTTTTGAGCTAAATATGGTGATATATTGATGATTTGAAGGCCAATAATTCATTGAAAATACACTACAAAGGCAAGGGCAAAGGATAGGACGTTCAACACTTAACCAGAATTTTGGAAGCAAATTCCAGTGACTCGACGTGTCACGACGATATTTCAATTTCTAACCATTCCAGCGATGCAAATTCAACACGTCGAGTCGATATGTTCAACCATGGAAAAACAATACATATTGGAAAGGCGTCTGGTGGGAATATATGGGATTTTGTGCCTTGTTTATAATTCCAATTATAATTAGTGGATATTAAATATAAATTTTAGGCAAAAGGCACACTTTATTAAAGTGGAGAAGGAATTTTGGTGGGAATTTCTTGGGAAATGTGACAGCATTCTTAATCCCGTAAGAATTGGGAGTGTCTTATAATATATATAAATAAAGAAGGAATTTTGGTGGGAATTTCTTGGGAAATGTGACAGCATTCTTAATCCCGTAAGAATTGGGAGTGTCTTATAAT
>NC_061112.1:64843484-64862732 GCF_002878395.1 Capsicum annuum
ATATATATATATATATATATATATATATATATATATATACAATTTTTGTTGGACATGGGAGATGGAACAAATCTTGGACAATTTGGGACACATGAAGGACGTCATGGAAAGAATTTGGAGGAGTTGACGACACTTCTAATTAGGTATAATTATTTTTAATCAGCTTTTAATTTTTCATATCATGTATTCAATTATTTAGATCGTGATTATGGATATTATCGGCTAAAAACCTTCTTTCCAGGGTTAAAGCCAAAAACATGAGTACTATTATTTTGGATTAATTTCAATAAATTTTGCTTATCATATTTGCTTATTTGTTTATTCTTGTTTTAATTATTTTATGGATTGATCACCCGTAAAATACATATATTGTCGACCCTATGATCTCGGGAGAGAGATTAGGGAGATAGAACATGGGAATAAATAAAGTTTGGGTTTTTATTCTTTTATAAAATAAAGAATTTAACTTAGCGTCTAGGACAGGGATGTACTTAGACGCCTTACTTGATTCATAAGTAGGATGATAGCTTTAATTCACTTAATTGGATAGTTACATCCCCACTCAACGATGTAGTTGCAATGTCCATATTAGGTAAAAGATTAGAGGCTGGGAAACCATGATCATGCAATTAACCCTATGAATCAACAACTAAGATAAGCAAATTAATAAGCACACTATTTTGCCATGAAAACCATCAAGTAAAACAAGTTTTTAGTTGAACTAACAATGAGGGAGAAGTAACATGCCTTATACAATGAGGAACACAGAGAGAAACCACCCTTTAGAGCCTTAATTGATTGCCTTGAAAAAAACCCTAGCCTTTCTAGACCCAAGAGCTTGAGAGAGATTTAAGAGTGATTTAAGAGTGTTTGATTTAGGAATAGTAGGTTAATGAAGTCCCAAGAGTATTTTAAGTCATGGGTTCAAAAGAAGTTAAGAGGGAAAATGTCTAGAATACCCTAACTTAAACTGTAAAAATTCCCGCAGGTGGGTACGAATGGACCCCTCCACTCGTACCCACATCGTACGAGTGGTACAATCCAATCGTACCCAGAATAGAAGGTTGGTCATTCATACACTATCCACCATATGAATCCCCTTGCCCCACTCATACCCATACCATTCTACTAGTACCCAAAAGTTGTATCCAAGAAAAAATCAAAGAGGTTTGACACTGGAAAAAGTACGACTCCACTATACCACCCATACCATATCCTTATGGCTCATAGTGAGCCCCTCGTACTCAAAGCAGAATAACGTCACTAAGTTTTAGATTATGTGAAGGATCAACCTAATGACCCATCACCAACCATATGACTCATACCACCAAATCGTAACTACAATAGAAACTTGACCACAAAGCACTAGAATTTCTCGAGAAAGGTTACCTGACCCATACCCTCACCATACGACTCATATGGCGAATTGAATGATCCACGAAAGGCTAAAAACTCAGGAAATTTCCAAGGTCTAAAACTCATAGTGTATCAATTCTCCCCAACTTGGATTATTCATCCTTGAATGATGGAACAAGGCAGTATAAGCGTGATTTACACCCCAACACCTGAACTCTGATCTTTAACTGAGATAGTAAAAAAATATCCAAGAAAGTCAATTTTTTCTTTAACAAAGTTTGAAAACAAAAGTATGATGAAGAACACATACCTTCCACACAAATTTCCAGAGCAGAAAATAGGAAAGGATGCTTGGACTTCATGTCCTCTTCCGCTTCCCAAGTAGCCTCTTCGACCTTATGTTTCCTCCATAGAACCTTGACCAAAACTACATACTTGGTCCGCAACCGACGAACCTGCCGATCTAAGATCTCAACCGGGACCACTGCATAAGATAAAGAATTCAAAATACCAATATCCTCGACAGGCACGACTTGAGATGGATCACCCATACACTTTCTCAACATAGAAACATAGAACACCGAGTGAACGAAGCTAAAACTAGAAGGCAACTCCAACTCATAAGCAACATTGCCATCCCTCCTTAAAACTAAGTACGGACCAACATAGCGGGGATTGAGCTTCCCCTTCTTGCTAAATTGCATCACTCCTTTCATGGGAGACACCATCAAGAACACCCTATCCCCGACCTCAAACTCTAACTCTCTTCGCCTCACATTTGTATAAGACTTTTGGAAACTTTGAGGGGCATAAATCCTATCTAGAATCACCTTCACCTTCTACATGACTTGGTGAACCAAATTTGGGCCAAAGATATCCATCTCACCAAGCTCGAACCACCCAATAGAAGATCTATATCTCCTACCATACAATGCTTTAAATGGAGCCATCCTAGTGCTAGAGAGGCAGCTATTATTGTAAGCAAACTCTAAAAGAGGCAAATGCTCAACCCTACAACCACTATAGTCAATCACGCAAGAACATAGCTTATCCTCCAATATTTGAATAGTTCTCTTCGCTTACCATTTCGACTGCGGGTCGAAAGCAATACTCAGACTAACATTAGTCCCAAACCCTTTTGAAAATGACTGCCAAAAGTGAGATGAAAACTGCATACTACGATCCTAGATAATATAAACACGTACCCTATGCAACATCATAATCTTATGGAGGTACAAACTTGCATAATCATCCATTAAGAAGTTAATCCTCACTGGAAAAAAGTGAGCCAACTTCATCATCCTATTCACGATGACCCAAATCGAATCAAATTAATTCCGAGATCGAGGAAGACCAGTAACGAAATCCATATTGATCACGTCCCACTTCCATTTGGGTATCTCAATTTCTTGATATAAACCTTCGAGCCTCACGTGCTCAACCTTCACTTGCTGACACACCATGTACTTAGACACAAAATTAACCATATTCCTCTTCATATTATTCCACTAATGTATCTTCTTAATGTCATAATACATTTTTGTTGAACCAAGATGAACAACGTAGCGCGACTTATATGCCTCAGCCAAGATCCTCTCTCACAAACTGTCTAAATCAAAATATATAATCTCCCTTGGTACCGCAAAGTACCATCACCACTAATATCAAAGGCCATCCTCTTTTGACCACCAACATCACCCTTGATTCTTATTAACACAAGATCTAACACTTATTTCTCCTTTATTTCAGTACCAAGAGTGACTGCACCACTTTCTGAACGAACAATCCACCATTCTCAAAGTCCAAGAGACAAACCCCAAGGTCAGCCAAATGGTGAATATCCTTCACCAACTCCCACTTCTTCTTATCCACATGAGCTAGACTCCTCATAGACAACCTACTAAGAGCATCAACAACCACATTAGCTTTACCTGGATGGTAGTGAAGACTCATGTAATAATCCTTGAGCAGCTCAAGCCATTAACTTTGCCTGAGGTTATGCTCTTTCTGAGTAAACACATATTACAGGCTCTTATGATTAGAAAAGATATTCACATGCACTTTATACAAATAATGATTCCAGATTATCAACGCAAACACCACAGCTAATAATTCCAAGTCAAAATTTGGATGATTCCTCTCATGCACCTTCCACTTTCTAGAAGTATAAGCTATCACCTTTCTATGCTGTAACAGAATACAACCAAGTCCCATGCAGAAAGCTTCACAATATTCCATAAAACCATTAGTGCCTTCAGGCAAACTAAAAATTGGAGCTGAAGTTATCTTACCCTTCAGCTCCTCGAAACTACCCTCACAAGTGTCAGACCATAAGAACTTTAACTTCTTCTAAGTCAACTTAGTCAATGGGGCAGTTATAGAAGATAAAATCTCTACAAACCTCCAATTGTAGCCAGCTAAACCCAAGAAGCTCCAAATATCAGTTGGAGTCATGGGTCTAAACCACTTCTTTACCACTGCAACCTTCTGCGGATCTACCATGATCCCCTTACAAGAAATAATATGACCCAAAAAAGTGACAGTGTTCAACCAGAATTCATATTTAAAAAATTTGGCATATAACTGTTGCTTCTTCAAGGCCTGCAATACAATGTAGAGGTGATTTACGTGAACCACCTTGCTCTTAGAGTACACAAGAATATCATCAATGAACACAATGATGAATAAATCCAAAAACTGATAAAAGGACCATTTATCAAATCCATGAATGTCGTCAGGGCATTGGTCAACTCAAAAGAAATAACCAGAAACTCATAATGCCCATACTGAGTATGGAAGGTGGTCTTAGGGATATCCTTTCCCTTAATCTTTAACTGATGATACCCAGATAAAAGATCAATCCTGGAGAAATACTTAGCATTCTGCAACTCATCAAACAAATCATCTATCTTAGGAAAGAGATATTTATTCTTTACCTTCACCTTATTCAACTACCGGTAATCAATACACATCCGACCAGAACCATCCTTCTTTTGCACGAACAACACCAATGCACCCCACAGGGACACACTAGGACAAATGAAACCCTTATATAAAAGATCTTTTAATTGCTTCTCAAGCTCCTTCAAGTTAATCGGGGCTATTTTATATGGAGGAATAGAAATTAGATGAGTGTCCAGAACAAGATCAATCCCAAACTCAATCTTCCCATCGGAAGGAACACCAGGAAGGTCATCAAGGAAGACCTCAAGAAACTCATTTACTACAAGGATGGAATGCAAAGAAGGACCCTCCGAGTTTTAATCTTTAACCCAAACTAGATGATAGAGAAACCCCTTAGAGATCAAACTCCGAGCTATAAGATATGATATGAACTTCCTCTTAGGAGCTACGAAACCACCCTCCCACTTAATAACTGGCTCATTAAGGAAATTAAAGGCAACCTGACGGGTTTGATAGTCTAAAGATACATAGCACGAGTACAACTAATCATCCCTAGTATGATATCAAAATCAACCATATCTAATTCAAACAGATCCACCACAGTTTACTTACTATTAATCAATACAACACACCTCGTATAGACTCTTCTAGCAATCATAGAGTCACCTACCAGGGTAGAAATAGAAAAAGGTTCTAAAACACACTCTGGACCAAAACCAAAATGCACAGCCACAAATAGGGTCACATAAGATAGAGTGGACCTCGAATCAAATAACTAGCACATATCACGAAAAAAGAGTTTCAACATACCAGTCATGACATTAGGTGATGCATCAGACTCTTGACAAGTAGTGAGACCATAAAGAAGGTTTTGACTAGTGCCAGAGCCAGATGGTGGACCCATTAGTGCCAGAGCTAAAGAAAAGGAAATAGGAACCTATTTTTCCCCAGATACAACCTTACCAACAGAAAAGTTTCTAAGAATGTGTCCTGTATAACCACTGTTAAAGCACTTGTCCCTTCCCTTATCACAAAAATCCTGGTGCAATCGACTATAAAATATGCAAGACAGATATGATGGAGCAGACTGAGCCCCACTAGCCTGAGATTTGACACCCTGTGCACTTAAGTTGTTTCCATCATGGAAATGCCTATCACCCAATGGCTTTGGGTAAGGAGCACTAGCCGTTGAATAATACCCCAAATTGACCCACTTCTTCTTAGGCCACTTAACACCATACCTGTCACTCGATTGTTGGCTACCCCCAGCTCATAGAACCTAAACTTCTTGCTCTACCTCTCTACTATATTAGCTTATTTATTTTTTCCTCTCTCTACCTGTTGCATATATACCACCGACTTAGAGCTATCCATGTCCTTGATCAACAAGGCTACTTTACTTTCTAGAATCAAGTCTTGGGACAAACCAAAAGTGAATTTTCTCATCCTCTCTCTCATACCAGAAACCAACTCCAGAGCATATCACGATAACTGGTGAAACTTTAAAGTGTACTACTTTACTAAGATCTTTCCCTACTTTAGATTAACAAACTCTTTTTTTTTGCTTTTGTCTCCAGAAAAGTGTTAGAAAAATCTTCCCACAGATATGACTCAATATTGTCACCCCCTACCAGATCCCATTCCTTATACCATTGGTATGCCATATCTTTCATCTGGTAGGCGGCAAACTCCATGCCCTCCCTATTCGTGGCTTGCATAACACAAAAGATATTTTTCATCTTATTTAGAAAACCTTAAGGATCTTCCTCTACCTTAACACCAGTAAATGTCAGAGGGTTCAACCTTATCAACTGATCAACCCTTGTGGCCTCAGAAGATGAAGTAACAAGAACACCGTGCATAGATTGAGTAGCTACCAACTATGCCAATATATGAATGGACTGACAAAACCCACCATTCATAACATCATGTTAAGGAGTTTAAGATGGACTAGAGGGAAGCTGTGGAACTCTAGGAGGACAATCAAGAACTGGACCCCTAGATCGATTATGGATCCCATAAGTAGAGAGTGTCCCATAAACATTGTCCCTAGTTAGGACAGAGAAGTTTTCATGAGCTTCAAATCATTAAGGCATGATCTAAAAAGCAAACAAATAGGAACAAAAGAAGAATTAAGGACTTAGACTCTACAGCTTGAGAACAGAACATAAGAAAGAGAAATATTCCTAAATGCATTGTAGCCTCTCCCTTATGAGTGTGGCATGCTACACACCCTTAAAAGAGAATCTACGTGACACAGCCTTGTAGACTCTTAATTGACCATGAACCTACAGCTCGAATACCAATTTGGTGCGATCAAAATGGGGTCCTAGTCTTGTTCGGCATCTCAAGTCCAACTGGGATCGGAGGCCACCCCCAATACCCAACTATATCCATCCTGCAACCTATGTCGGATAAATTTTGAACATATAAAAAGGTAAAATAATAAATACTTAAAGACAATACCAGAATCCATAACCATAACTAAAAAAAATCCCATCAAATATCCAACTGGTGCCATCCCTAATACCAGTACCAATGCCAAGGATGGCACTAATACTGACACCGCTCATGCCCAAAGTAGTCACACAAAGACTATCCTAAAACAAAGAACATTCATTTGGGGCATGCTCCCGACCATATTCAAAACAAAAGTCTAAGAAACAAAAATAACATAAAGAAGTCCATATCATGAAATGGAGCCTTCTAGAGTATGAAAGCTCACCACTTTAGTCAAACACAAAGCTGTCCCCAAATCCATTCACTGAGCAGGAGGAGTAGTATGGTTGGTTCCTGCATCGCATGGGGCTAGAGTACTTGAAGATGGGTTCGCGGGTGAACTCAGGAATACGGGTAAAATAATGCCAACAATTAAATCCAAGTAAGTAACAAATTGCATTCATATTAATACATATATTTATTCTATGTCGGAACAGGAATCAGGTTTAGTATGTATTTAAAATACTAATCTGAGTTGTATAGCTTAACCGTCCTTAAACTACCCACGAGCTATATGGGTCCAGTGTTACCCAATAAACGGGACCCAGTGCGTGTAGCCGAATGAATGATAGATATCACAGGGGTTGGGGATTCCCGTGTACCGTCCGCACTCTATGTTATATTATACAAGTATAACTTAGGGGATTCTCATGTACCACACAAGTATATGGTCACCATGACCAACCCTCATATCGGTAAACATGATTTTCCAGTGTCAGTCCATTGAACTCACACCTTCAAGGTCAACTATCACACCTCACCATTACTACACAATTAAAACCTTTAGCACATAACCAACCACCAATTCTAAGAGTCAATTACTAGGGCATTATGAAATGGTATCATCATACTGACTATAGCTTGCAAGCAATGTCATTATCCAACACTTAGGGGATTCCCATGTACCCCATAGACTCCATTATAAAGATCACTTGGGGGTTTCCCATATACCATACAAGGTTTTCAAAACCAAAGCCTTGGCCACCAAGGCCTTTTCAAACCATTTAAAACCAACCAAACCAATTTAAGTTCCATTACCATATTATGCAATGTAAGGATTTCAATAAAAGTCAAAATATGTGACAAAACTATTCTCATAGGCATTTTATCAAATGTGTTAGGGTATATAGTTTCCAAAACCAAAATCAAGAACCAATTGACCATTCCCTTGCAACCATATGATCAAATTAATATTATAACATGAAGAAACATAAATAGAACATGGGAAAAAATTATCCAACAATTAGTAACCAAAACCCTCAACATAGGTTTCAAAACCAACACAAATCCATAATTATGCCATGAAAACAATTAAGTAAAACATGCTTTTTGTTGAACTAACAATGAGAGAGGAGTAACATGCCTAGACAATGAGGAAGATGGAGAGAAACCACCCTTTAGAGCCTTAATTGATTGCCTTGAAAAAAACCCGAGCCTTTCTTGACCCAAGAGCTTGAGAGAGATTTAAGAGTGATTTGAGAGTGTTTGATTTGGGAATAGTAGGTCAATAAAGTCCCAAGAGGTTTTTAAGTCGTGGGTTCAAAAGAAGTTAAGAGGGGAAATATCTAGAATACCCCCAACTTAAACTGTAAAAATTCTCGCAGGTGGATACGGTTGGGCCCCCTTCACTCATACCTACATTATACGAGTGGTACCATCCAGTCGTACCCAGAACAGAAGGTTGGGCATCCACACACTGTCCACCATACGACTTCTCTTACCCCATTCGTATATATACCATATGACTAGTATGCATAAGTCGTATCCAAGACAAAATTAAAAGAGATGGACACTGGACAACGTACGACTCTACTATACCACTCGCACCTTATCTTTACAGCTCATAGTGAGACACTCGTACTCAGAGCTAAGTCAAGTAACTAAGATTTAGATTAAGTAAAGGATCAACCCAAGGACCCGTCACCAACCACACGACCCATACCACCAAACCGTATCCATAATAGAAACTTGACCACCAAGAACTAGACATCCTATGAGATGGGTTACTTAACCCGTACCCTCACTATACAACTCGTATGGTAAGTCGTATGATCCACATAAGGCTAAAAACTCAGGAAATTTCCAAGGGCCAAAATCCAGGGTGTTTCAAGTCTACAAAAAGAGACCTTTGGCTCTAGAACCCTTAACATAGACTAAGTGGTAGAGGAACCCTTTGGAAATCAATTTCTAGGCTCTAATATACGAGATGAACCTTCTGTTAGGCACTAGGGAACTACCTTCCCATTAGATTACTAGGTTATTTGGGAGATGACAACTGACCATTTAGGTTCTACAATTAAGAGATGTATAGCATGAATACAATTAATCCATCCCCAAAATCACATCAAAGTCTAACGTGTCTAACTCTATTAGATCCACCAAGTTCTCTCTACCATAGACTGACATCACACAACCCCTATAGATCCTTCTAGCCATAATGGATTTACCCACCGGGGTGGACACAGAAAAAGAATTCAAAATACACTCAGGATCATAGCCAAAATAAATAGCCACATAAGGGGTCACATAAGAGAGAGTAGACTTGGGATCAAGTAGACAATATACATCACAAGAAAAGAGTTTAAGCACACCAATAACAACATTGGGGGAAGCCTTATATTCTTGGTATGTGGTAAGAGCATACAGACGGTTCCAACCAGTACTGAAGCCAGAAGCAAAATTAGCACTCTTTGGTGCAGGAGAGGATGAAGTAGCAACAGGAATCTTATTCACCCAAAAGCAATCTTAGAAGAACAATATTCTTTGCAGATAACCAGTCTGACCATATTTAAAACACTTATTCCTCTCTTCCACGCAAAAACCATGATGCATCTAACCACATAATCTAAAAGAAGGATATAACAGAGCAAATTGAGCTCTACTAGCCTGCGATTGGGCTCCTAGTTCTCTAAAACCATTATTATACTAAGAACGGCGGTCACCCAATGTCTTCGAATAATAAGCACTAGCCATAGTTTAGGAACCAGAGTTTTCCCATTTTTTCTTAAACCCTTTCCCATCATCTCTACCACTTTGTTGCAGACCTCTAACCTGATCCAAATAGTGAAACTTCTTACTCTACCTTTCACTCATCTCTACTTACTTTTTTTCTTATTCCATCTAATGCATATATACCACAAGTTTAGAGATGTCCATATCATTATTCAACAAGTCCATATTTCTCTCCAATATCAACTCACGGGATGACCCCGAGGCAAACTTTCTTATTCTAGTCCTCATACTAGACACCAATTTAGGAGCGTAATACGACAGCTGATGAAACATCAAGGCATACTCCTTAACAGATATTTTTTATTTCTTTAAATTCATGAACTCCTCGGCCTTTGCCTCCATCAACTCCTGAGGAAAAAAAGGGGTCAAGGAAAGCACTAGAAAAATCATCCCACCAAGCGAACTCACTATCATCACCCCTAGACTGGTCCCACTTCTCATACCATTGGTATGCTATATACTTCAACTGATAAGTTGCGAACTTACACACTCCACATCAGTAGCATACATCACACAAAAGATTTTTTCTATCTCATCACTTAAGTTTTGAGAATCTTTCTCAATTTTAGAACCAGTGAAAGTAATAGGAATCAACCTCATAAATTGTCCAACCCATATGGCCTTAGAAGATGGAGCAACAGAAGTATTCCGCTCGATCTAGGAGGCCATCAACTGGGTAAGCAAATGAATTGACAGGTGAAACTCAGCATTAGACACATCAACTTAAGGTTCTTGAGAAAAGATCGGGGGAACTGGTGGAGCTCCCTCAGGGAAATCAGAAGCAGCAACCCTTAATCAGGTCTAGACTCTTGGGGTAGAACGAGCTCTATCCTTATCGCTCTCAGATGGGATAGAAGAATTGCTACAAGCATTAGATCTTCTGGGAGACATGATCTGAAGACACGAACTGAAAAGGTAACATACTAGAATTAGAGTAGATTCAAAGCATTAAACTCTATAGCTTAAAATAGAACATTAACAAAAGAAAATATTCCTAAATGCCTTATAGCCTCTGTCTTATAAGTATGGTACACTACACACCCGTAGTTAAGACTCTACTTGACACAGCTTTGTTGGACACCTAATTACACCAAACTAGGCCCTGATACCATCTCTGTCATAACCTAAACCATGGCCTAGCCGTGATGGGTACCTCAAGTCCCATAGGGACTAGAGGTCACCCCCACTACCTAACCAAACCAAGCACAAGGTACCCCAATGTCATATGAATTCAAAATATATTATAAGATAGCATGAGACAAGCTTAAGCAAATTTGAAACAAGTCTATATCGATGATTGATAACCAACTAAATAATAGACCGACACTACCCCATATCCACAGTGGTTCAAATAAAGCCTCTACCAAAATTGAATATCAATAAAGTATCGGGACATACCACCAACTATAGCCAAAATAAGTCTAAACAGTTTATGATATAATATACCAAAACATGAAATGTAGACTTCTGATGTATTGAAGCTCACTACTTCAATGTCAACTCATGAGTTGATACTGAATCCTGATCATTGAGCAAGAGGAGTAAAAGTATGACCGATTCCTACATTGCATGAAGATACAGCATCAGAAGATGGATAGCAAGGTGAACGCTAGTATATAACTCAAGAATCAGGATAACATAATATCATAATCAATAGTTTCAATCTAATGTACAAAATTGAATGCATATATGTTAAACCCTTAAGGGTTGCACCACACAGTAAGGGACCAGGTCCCTTAAAATCAATTTTAGGCAAAGTACACAAAAATAACTAGGAAGTAAGAGATACTGCAGGAAGAGTAAAACATAAGATTTTACGTGGAAACCTATAAAGTGAAAAAACACAGCTTTCCTATACAAGCACCAAAGAAATCCACTATAATCAACCTTAAGATTACAATCCATATTTCAGCCTACCTCTAGGATCCTTTCGCTTATAGCAACTCTACTACAAGCTCATTTTAGTAACTCTACCAAGGACCATCTTTACTGATTAACTCTAATCAGTCACAAGCTTAGGCAACTCTTCCTAAGCACCGCTCTTAATAAAAGAAAACACTACTCTTATAACGTGAGTAGTTTAATTACAAATCATTAGTCACTCAATAACACTGACATACTCATTAAGCATACTAAAAATATAAGAACATGAGCAATGCTTAAGCAATCTTGAAATGGAGTTTCTGCTGTCTCTCTTTACTTTTTAGAATGATGAAAAAACTAATTTTTTGAAAAGGAGTATTTTTTTCTTTTAAAGTGGACTGATGATTAGGGCTGAAAGATCATTCGACCAGCTGTCCTAATTAATACAAAAAAGCACCTTCAAGTTTGTTGCACAAGAGGATAAAACTATGCAAACAACGCATGCCATTTGTACTGTATCTTCACATCCAGGGACCTGGTCCCTTGCAGTTACCAGATCATCATTAAAACTATATATAGTAATTTTCTTTATTTTGAGAAGATTTGGACAAGGTGTTAAGAAGCGTGCCTAGCTCGGAGAAGATTGCCACAGCCGGGGACTTCAATGGGCACATTGGTGTCTTATCGAGAGGCTATGATGATGTGCATGGTGGTTTTAATTTTGGTGTTAGAAATGGTGAGGGAGATGCATTATTAGATTTTGTGAGGGCCTTTAAGCTGGTGGTAGTGGATTCATGTTTTCCAAAGAAGGAGAATCACCTGATTACCTTCCAAAGTATGATAACCAAGACTCAAATTGACTTTCTACTGCTTAGGAAGGGGGATAGGGTATTATGTAAGGATTGTAAAGTCATTCTGAGTGAGCACTTTTTGACCCAGCACAGGCTTCTAGTGATGGACTTATCTATCAAGAAAAGCAAGAAGAAAAGGGTTGGATAGGGTCAACCTAGGATTAAGTGAGGTATATTAACGCCAGTTAGTGCACTGGAGATAGGGAAAAAGGTGATAGGTTTGGGGGTGTGGGAGTGTAGGAGGACGTGGATGTTATGTGGGATAGGGTTGCCAACTGCATAACGGATACTACTAAAGAAGTAGTAGGTATTTCAAGGGGTCGGACAGGACGTCATAAGGGGGACTAGTAGCAGAATAAAGAAGTGAAGAAGAAAGTAGTGATTAAGAAGGGGCGTATATTAAGTTGATTGAGATTAAAGATGAAGAGGAGAAGCGGGTGAATAGGAAGGTCTACAGTAAAGCAAGGAAGAAGGATAAGTTAGCAGTTATAGCTGCTAAGTCAGCAGGGTTCGATAGCTTGTATGCAGGGTTAGAGAAGAAAGTCAGAGAAAATAGGTAGTATAGGCTTGTTAAGGCGAGAGAGCGGAAGGATCTTGACCTCAATCAAGTGAAGTAAATTAAAGAGGAGGATGGTAGTGTTTTAGTGGAGGATTCTCACATTAAGAAGAGATGGCAGAAGTACTTTCATAGACTTTTGAATGGGGAGGAGGACAAAGGCATTGAGTTAGGGGAGCTGGAGCATTCGGGGAAGAGCCATGATTTTAGTTACTGTAGGCATTTTAAGACTGGGGAGGTCAAAAAGGCTATTTATAGGATACAGGAGGTAGGTCAGAGGGTCCTTATAAGATTCTAATGGATTTTTAGAAGTATGTTGGTGAGGCGGGTTTAAGGTGGTTGACTGATTTATTTAATGGAATCCTCACGACTATAAGAATGACTGAGGCTTGGAGATAGAGTATAATGATTCTACTATATAAAAACAAGGGTGACATTCAGAGTTGCAACAACTATAGGGGTATTAAGCTATTGAGTCACACTATGAAGATTTGAGAGAGAGTAGTTGAGCGGAGATTGAGAAGGGTCATGCCCGTTTTAGAGAATCAGTTTAGATATCTGCCTGGTCACTCAACGACGGAGGCAATCCACTTAGTGAGGAGATTGGTGGAGCAGTATAGAGAAAGGAAAAGGGACGTACACTTTGTGTTCATCGATCTGGAAAAGGCATATAATAAAGTCCTGAGAGAGGTTCTTTAGAGATGCTTGGAGGTGAGAGAGGTCCTGATGGCGTACATTAGAGATATTAAGGACATGTACGATGGAGGGAACACCACGATGAAGACGAAAAAAGGAGACTCAGAGCATTTTCTAGTCGATATAGGGTTGCATCAGGGATCGACTCTTAGTCTATTCCTATTTGCATTGGTGATGGACCTGTTCAAGTAGAATATTCAAGGTAAGGTGCCTTAGTGTATGCTATTTATGGATGATGTAGTGTTGATTGATGAGATGCGCGCGCGCGAGGGGAGGGGGGGTTGAATGACAAATTAGAGGTTTGAAGGCAAACCCTTGAGTCTAAGGTATTCAGGTTGAGTAGGTCCAAGATGGAATATTTGAAATGTAAGTTTAGTGACTTAAGGTAGAAGGACGAAGTGGTATTAAGGCTGGACTCCTAGGATGTTTGTAATAAGGTGTTGTATTGAGAGTGTGGGCTTACTAGAAGGGACAGAGTTTGGAATGAGATCAACAGAGAAAAGATAGGAGTGGATTCGGTAGAGGAAAAGATGCAAGAAAAAAGGCTGAAATGGCTTGGGCATTTGATGATGAGGGGTACGGATGCCTCAGTTCGTAGGTGTGAGAGGTTAGTATTGGATGGCTTCAGAAAGAGTAGAGGTAGGCTGAAGAAATATTGAAGGGAGGTAACTAAACATGACATAGAGCAACTGCAACTTATTGAGGACATAACCCTAGAAAGGAAGGTGTAGAGGTCGTGGATAAGGATAGAAAGCTAGTGTGAGTGTGTGAATTATAGTTAGCAGTCAGGAGAGACCTTGTATAGGAGGGTTAGTAATCCTAGGACTGTGTACATAGGTGTATTTGGTTTGTGAGTGTATTTTACTACTAGGTGTGTGTCCTATTCCTTATTTGTTAGTTCCTATTTTCTTATTTCGTGTTGCCCTTATTTCTCGTATTTTGTATTGCTTTAATTTCTATTTTATCATTTCTTACTCATTATTTTGGTTATGTCATCCATCCCCTTGTTTAGTATTCTTTATCTTAAGCTGAGGGTCTATCAGAAACAGCCTCTCTACATCTTCGGAGGTAGTGGTAAGGACTGCATACATCTTACCCTCCCCAGACCTCACTTTGTGGGAATACACTAGGTTTGTTGATGTTGTTTTTGTTTGATAATGATAAACCAAACATTCATTTTTTATAATTAGTGCATATTCATCACATTTAATCAATGTGATTACCACCTGAAGATTAATGTTGCCCCTATCATCATGCTTCCTCCATCATGCAATACAAGGGACCTTGTCCCTTGTTGTTATTTGTAGAAAAAACCTTTGATTTCTTCCCCATGTCATCATGCACCTTCATTTAGTGCATTTTCACACTTACCCCTGTCAACATGACTCCCTTTATTCATCTATTTAGCACATCACATACTTCCCCCTATCAGCATGTCATTCAAATTTAAAACTCAAATTACTTGGTACTTGGTCCCTACTACATAAACTCAATATTCCCCCATTTCGTATCATTGAAAAGGATTAACAGTAAACTAAGAGTAAAATAGGCACAGATTAGTTAACTCATGGCCACTAGGGCACCACTAGCATAAAGAACAACTTTAAATTAAAGGACACAAATGAGGTACACAAAACAAAATTTATTCAGTCATAAAAATTTGTACAACTGTAGTAAGCTAAAATAATCAATCATAAAGAAATTGTCTTTAAATACCAACGGGAGAATCAGGATATGAAAATAACATAGGGTTGATGAGGAAAAAAGGATAACAGGGTTCAAGTAAATGGACGCTTAAGGGAAAGGAATTTAATTAGCATCTCCATTCTTTCACTTTCAACGGCATGGCCATCCAACAACTATTTGGTAAGGACCTTCACTTCAGCATAAAGTCCTTGAATTTCACCAGTCATCTCTACCACTTTCACTTTGAGCTATGTATTTTCTGCTTCTCTTGGGACTATTACTCATTTTTTAACCACAAATGTTTTCTTCTTGGGACCAGGTCCCTCATAGTCTTTCTTTTTTTGTGATAGCTATGTGTTTTTGCCTAATTCCAGCATGGATACCGTACTTTTACTCAGAGGACTTGGTCCTCTCAGTAACATGAACTTCCTTTCTTCTTTCATCTGCAACCGCAGTAACTCTTGAATTTATGTCCTCCCCTTCTTCAACCTCTATAACTTTAATATTTTCTTTCTCCTCTCCTGAGCCTTCTTATTTTCATGGTTAAAATCTTGTTAGCCTTCATGAAATCTTCTAGCATTTTCTTTTTAAAACCTCTTGTAGAATAGATTTTAGTCACTTTCAACTCAGAGTCCATCATTTTCTCCATTCCTCTACTTTCCCTTAGTTTCTTCATAGTCCATCTCAGAGGCATTTCATCTCTATCCTCTTCATTCTCCTTATTTGGTGGTAATAATATATTTTTCCCCATTTACTTTATCATTAACACCTACTTCCTGTTCTACTTCATCAACTATGCTTTCTTTGGTGTCATATACAAGCTGGAGTAGGTTTTCAGCTACCCAGTTCTTATTTGAGGAAAGATCAACCCTTTTCACTGGAATATCCTCACCAAATAATTAAGAAAAAATAAGGTTTGAATTTTAGGGTGTAGGAGAGCTTGGTTCTTACAAATTTTTAGAAGTATTAGCCCTTTTGAGTTCTTCAGACAACTCAAGGATTTTAGAAATTTTAGGTATTTTTTATCCTTTTGAGGAGTAGGGAAATTTAGTTTGAGAAATTTCTTATTTGATTGGTGACCCTAAAACTCGACTGGAATCCTCTATTATGATTGGGTGAACACAACTTTCTAGGGTTGAGGAAGGTTCAACTAGAACTGACTCACATAGAGGTTTCAAATTTTGTAATGATCACTCGGTGGGTAAAGTTGACTCAGCTTTTGGTTGGAGACTCATGATGATGCTTTTTATAACTTTTGTTGTTGAAGGATTAGATTATTGGGATTGTCAGCCTGATTTTGGACAATAAGTCAAATTTTTTGAATAAGGATGAGTGAAGATCTAATATGGCAGTTTAGTAAAGTGTCAGTTGTTAATAAAAGAGGTCACTTTTGAAATGACATATCTGAACTTACTAAGTGTGACCCTTAATTTTGTAAAAAGGAACTGAATACTTTTGTAGAGGGGGAAATACACATGGCCTATTTAGGCAGTATTTTATTATTATTATAAGAGCATCCTGTATAGGTACTAACCTGAGAGATCGGACTAGGTCCCTCTCTTTTGAGTGAATCTTCAAGTTTGTGCCTGTCACATTTATCCACTTCCTAAGTTGTTCCCATGTGTGTAGACCTGCAAGGGTATAGTACTGACTTAGACACACATCCACCTATTTTACCAAGGATACTTGTCTCCTAATCATAGCAAATTTCGAGTGGAAACACTGAATCAGAAGATAGGTCAGGTTGATTAGATGAATCCTGCTTTAGCCTTTTGCCTCTAGACACCCTTCTTATTCCACAGTCTGTTCTTAATGTATATTTGAGGATCAAGTCCTAGACTTGAACTTGTTCATATTGCTGAAGCTTCTTCTTCTAAGATGAGTTTCCTAAGGACCAGGTCCCTTGAAATCATTTATTTCAAAATGAGACACCTCCATCTTAAAGTGTCTTGAGAGAGAGAACACAGTCAGAACCTCCATCATCGAGCTTTAAACCCTTTCAATCAACGAACGGACCAAGTCCCTCTCTAACTTTTCATTCCTTTGAAGTGCAGACATAAGGTATTTTGTAGAGTCCCATAGCCTTTTCTCAAGATCAATTTGAAGCATTAAAGTTTGTTTCTAACCCTATTCATCTACCTTATTTACCTTCTTAACATTACTCATCAAACTCAGATTTTCAAATTTTATTTTTGTCAACAACTCTTCAGTTTCAGAACTTTGTAAAGCTAAAGCAATCAGCTCATGCTCTTGATTCTCTACTTTTTCTTCCAAGGCATTCTTCCCAGCAGTTAGTTCACATACAGAGTCAATCAAGACACTAGAAAGCTTTTTTATCTTTCTAATAGTATAATTATCTAGATTCTCCTTAATATCAGAAAGAGTTAGGGTCAACTGGTGACTCGAAGCCACTCTTACGAATCATCACCATGAGTAGTAACCAAGGCATTCACTAGGACCCCATACACTGTTGACCCTACGACATGAATGGTACCATTTGTAATGAGACCCTATGACTCATAGGGTCCAGTCGTAGTCAACACAGAACCCAATTGGTTAAATACTGGACCTCCTTTGATTTGCACCCAACGACTTGTAACAAGTTCTTATGACTCATAATGAGCCACTCTGTCACACCTCAAATCCTATTGGGGCGGACTGGCACCCGTAACCGAGGAGGCCCGGGAGAACCAGCTCATAACCTTATACTTCCTATGCATACCTCTATGACAACTCGAAATTCAGACAGCATCATGTCGCATATAAAAGGAAATAATCACCTGTATAAGCTTGAGCACACATATATGTGAATATACAATACTTGGCCATTGGAGCCATCACATCTATTAACAAAACACCACCTTGACTGTACATTAGGTCAACAAAGCCTCTAGATAATACATAGAGTTTAACTAAGGTCGGGACATACCCCGCTATATAACTAACTTCTATACAATACCAAAAGTGACTGGATATGACACGGAAAGCCCCGAAGCAAACTGGAGCTCACCAAAAGTAGCTGGATATCCTGGCTCCTACTTGTGCGGTGTATGAGCTGAGTTACCTGTGCCTGCAGCATAAAATATAGGTCCCCCGTGGAGGACGTTAGTACGAAATATGAACTGAGTATGTAAAGCTGTAGATAATTACATATGATATAGGAGCTTAATAGAAATCAAAAACAAGTGAATAAATCGTAATAAGAGTGGACCACACTTACTAGAACTTGTGACAACCTATACGTTGTATTTATTCAATCACTTTACCTTCGTTCTTATCATCTTTGTAATCATTACTGTACTGTGCTGTGACCATTAGGCTGCCTCCAGTACATATCAACTGGGATCGACCCATGATAGGCTTATGCCCCTAGGATACCACCCATAAACACATAAATAGGGATTGACCCATGATAGGCTTATGCCCCTGGGATACCACCCGATAAGAGAGAACTTTCATCACTTAGTTCAATTAATCTTTGAGATTGTTATTTCGGTCGCCCCCGCATCTTTGATACTTTGAAATAATGATACATCAATAAGAGACATATAAATAGACCATCAATGCAATAACAATGAAGTAAGAACTCATTGGCACATCAATGAAATGTTTTGGAGTCATCAATGCCATAACAATGAAGTAGGAACTTATTGGTATATCAATGAAACATTTTGGAGTCATTAATAGTACATGGATCTTGTTTGAGTAACCAGATACCTTCTGACATTCAATAGTGCAATAAACATGTAAGATTTGGAAGACAAGTAAGTATTGGAATGTCTTGATATCTTGTAGGGTGGAAACAAGTTCATTGGTAACGTAGGA
>NC_061112.1:64865732-64888384 GCF_002878395.1 Capsicum annuum
CAACCAAACATGAGAAAATAAGTAGAAAACCAACTTATTTTCCAGAAAAACATTTTCCAAGAAAACATTTCCATGAAAAATATTTTTCATCATACCAAACACACCCTAAAGAGGTGCAATCAACATTAGTTCTATGATCTTTCATTGTTCTTTAGGCATTTAAATAATAGACTCAGTTATTTAATTTTCATGCAACCTATCAACTCACTCCACCTTCCCACGGCAGAGCCAAAAGTACTGAGGCTTGGCGCAATCATGGCACGACGCGTTGCGTATCACGTCGATGTCATTGATGCGCCGCGTCGCTTAACGCGTCGGTGCCCAGTTTTAGTCATTAAATGATCGCGTCCTTATGTGTAATTAGGTCATTTTTCTTGACCTTCAGCCCTCATACACACGAAATTTAGCCGTCTTTTGGCTAAAGACATTCATTATTCCATAATTGCTCAAGAATAAGAAATCCTAGGTGATCAATTTCAAGCCAAGGATTCAAGCTTTCCTCCATCAATCTTCAAGAAATCATCCACCTAGTAATGTAAAGTGTTCATCCAAGGATCCCTTTCATCCTTGAAGTTCAAGAAACTATTTTTTGAAGCTTAAATAATGATGTTCATGTTGTGGATTGAAATTGTATCCATGTTGTTGATTTGTATGGTTTTCATGGTGAAATCTTTATGTATTCCTTGATATTATGTTAGCATGTGGATTGAATTTCATAAAATTGAGTTGATTAAAGTAGCCAAGATGTAATTGTTTAGTGTTCATGCCTAAGCCTAAGTATATGCATCCCATGTGTTTGATAAAATGCCTAAGTGAGTAGAATTGTATTTTATGACCCTTTGTTGATCTAAATGATGAACTTAGGCTACAACTAGATGTTCAAAATGACTCCCATGCTAAATCTATGTCTTATAGTTGTTTGGTGGAATGCTCATGAGACTAGAATTGTGAAATTATGATATTTTTAAATGCATTCTTATCCATGTACAAGATTATGAATATCAAGTGCTTCATGAAATCCATCAATGATTGTATTATGAATTGAGGCCTATGGTTATATATTCTAAGAAGTGTCATGTCTTGTTAGTTTCATGCTATCGAGTCTTGGGCATACTTGTACCCGATAATTTAGTTCTGTGCCTAGAACCAATGCCAGTTTTCAATATACTCTCAGTCAGGCCATGATCGTTAGAATTCAGTCAGTCACATGACTCAGAAAAACTCAGTAAATTAGTATCAGTCTAGTCCTTCACAATACTTAGTAATCTCAGTAATCTCAATCAGTTATCAGATCTTAGTAGTATTATGTCAATCAACAAAACATAGTGAAATCAGTCCAGTTGAGTCAGTAACACGATCAGTGACAGCTTAGTCAAGCCTAGTATGAACTAGGAAATTAATTCAGTGTCTATTTAGTTGGGAGTAGAATTCAGCACCGAGTGAACCCAGGGATAAGGGCTCACCTGTCAGCCAGTAGAGGGTGTAATCCTTAGAAACAATTCTTGCATTCCAGAACTACGTAGCCAGCATAGGTTGAGATGTACCCCTACGAGTCTAGGGATTATATATCTCATTTTAGTTTTCCTACTAGGAGGGGTTGACGGAAGAGCTCCCTGTCAGAGAGGGTTAACTCACAGCTTGTCTTTACCCGTGGCACGGTACTGACACCCTTCCTGCTGGGGTTACAGGTTGGACCCCACCAGTTCAGATTTGGGGCATGTAGGTTAGATGAATACTTCCCACAGTCTCAGTCTTAGTCTCAATAAAAGAACTCAAATAGTTCTTCAAATTTAGGACTGACAGATACAGTCACTCAGTTCAGTACAAAACTCATCTAGTTCCATCAGATTAGGACTGTCAGACCCAATCACTCGATTAACAGTATATCAGTGATACGAAACTCATGTTATCAGTATTCAAACTCAGTAGTCAGTATTTCACGATCTCATTTACAGTTACGTATTCATGCATGTATTCTCAAGTTCATGTAATTAAGTCAGTTAGTATTGTTTATGCATATGAACCCCATGCATTCAGCCTACCTCACTTTGCATACCAGTACATTCAGACGTACTGACGCATACTTTTCTTCTGCGCTATGGTGTTTTATACTATATGTTTGGACGCTCAAGTTCCCGATCGCACTTAGCTTTAGATTCAGCCAGCAGCAGTAGATTTGTAGTGAGTCTTCATCATTCGAGGATAGCATAATTATTTTATTATTTCAGTTTTAGTAGACGGAGTTAGTTGGGGACATGTCTCATTAACTCTACAATTTTTAGACAGTTTAGAGACTTTCAAACTAGCATGTTCAGACAGTTTATTTCAATTTTGGTATTGATATACCGTATCAGATATTTGAATCTTATGGCCTTTCAGCCTTTTTATTCTGTATTTATACAGTATATTATGTAGTGCTTAGTTACAGATATTAGTCATGGGTTAGCTTGTGGTCCTTCGAGATTGCTAGCACCGTGTAGCATTTCGGGTATCAGATTCAGGGTGTTACAAACTTGGTATCAGAGCCTAAGGTTCAATAGAATCCCAAGAAGTCTGAAAAGTCGCATCTAGTAGAGTCTTGTGCATAGGTGTGTTGCACCCCATATTTATGTACAGGAGGCTATAAGATGTTTTAGGAAAAGTTTTCCTTCTTTCAGTATTCATGTCGTACCAGTAAGCATGAGCTCAAATTTAACTCTTAGTCTAATCCGATTTTTCCTTTTCGTTTAAAGAACATGCCTCACAAAAAAAGAAATAAAAATAGTCAGCCCCTCAGCACGTTCAGGCAGATCCTCTGGATGAGCATATCTCTCATACAAAATTCAAGACTACATTCAGTACTCCAGTACCATTCTAAACCTCGATTATTAGAAACTATCATTCATTTTTAGTTACATTCTTAGTTATGGTTACAGTCTCAATTACCGTCTTAGCTACAATCTCAGTCCCAGTTCTAGCCCAGTAATTAGTTCAGTAACTCAGTTTAGTTTTAAGATTTCCCGACCATAGAATATGGCCATCAGTTACTTAGTTATTAGTATTTCGGTACCCCAGTTTACAGAATGTTTCTAAAGCATGTTAGATGCCTGATCTTGCATTCTTAAGGTAATACAGTATTCACTCACTCATGCTCAGTTACCTCATGTTACCCAGTCAGTCATTACCTTCTATGCATTATACTCTACAGTTTTAGTCCAGTTGTTCAGACTAAGTTCAGTTAAGTCTTGCAGACCCAGTATTCAGTTACCAGTCCTTTAGTTAATCAGATAAGCAGTATATTTAAGCAGTCGTGGTCAATACCCAAGTGAATATTTTTGGTAGTCTCGAGTGATGTGTTGTACTAAGATGGAGAGTATAGTTAAAAGAGTGTCGAAGAATTACTTCAGTTAAGTATAAGTTTTTAGTATGAGTTAGTTTAAGCAACACGTAATTCAGTTTAGTAGTCAGGCGAACAAGTACGGATGGTGTAGTTTCCCTTTATTTTATCTATTCACACTATTCGGAGTCCCACGAATGTAATCATTCTAAGATGGACGAACCAGGCAGTTGCATGCTCAACTTAGTTCATGTATCACATCTTAGTTTCATATCCTCCAAATTCAGTCACAATTCAGTTCATAGGTGTCTTATGCATTGCCCTAGTTTTCCTCAGTATCTCTGCAAAAATTGATATTCTTCGAGGGACCTAGTGTCCCAAGGGGGAGATACACTATAATCCCCCAAACATTCATGACATAAACATGTCACTCTTCCTCCTCACAGTAAATACAGTTAAGAGTAAAGAGTACTCATAAGTTGACCCTTAAACTCTGACCTCAGCCTCAAGCCATGTATTCAAGGTGCTCAGTTCAAATCACGATATTCACTTTATATACCACATTTCAGACTCAGATATGTTCCCATGTTCCCATTCACGCGTGCCCAATAAGTGTTCTCGGGTTCATCAGTATTTTTTATTTAAGGTAACAGTCTTCCATGAATTCACTTAGTTCCATGTTCAGATTCCATTACAAACTTGGTATTTAGTTTTATACTCAGATTCCCATTATAAACTTGGTATCAATTACCATTGGATATTCAGTCATATGTTCATGTGTCAGTTCAGTCATGTATTCACGCATCAGATATGCATGCTCATCTTAAAATACTTCAAATAAATGCATGCACGTCTGCCACGCTCCGCGGATGATATGCCAGAATCTATATGCAAGTCCCGATGGACACACCGGTTGAAGATTTGGTGGTTATCGGTACACATCGACAACTTATTCAGTATGAAGAAGAGGGCTTTCTGTGTAAGGGATATGGTAGATTGGGACACACCGCCTAATCATGCCCCCATAAGCCCTAACACGATTCCAATCCAAAGAAGACGGAGATAAAAAACAACCCACTACCGATGGACAGCTGGAAGACAATAGCCTTTTCTAAGAAGAGAACCATAAAAAACCACCAATGTTGGAAGGTAAGAGAGCAACCACAAAGCATCAAGGTAAAAAAATTTATGCAGTCACAGGAAAGTTTCTGGAAACCTGATCCCTTCATTACTCGACTCTAGATCGGTCGGAAGCTAACTCAGGTAAAGGAGAGGCTAACAACGAAGCCTCTAATGAACCAAAAAACTTGGGCCCATCTTCTGGGCCTAAACTAAGTCTTTCTCAGAACCCCAATCCTAAAGAAAATTCTTTTATTTTGGGTACTAAGCCCATATTAACAGAACCCCATAGTAAGTTGGGGCCCAATAAGGTTAATAGGAAGAGGCCCATTAATCTTGGACCTAGAACCTCCAAACAGACCCATCAAGGGTCTTTCCATAATAAGGGTCATACAAGACCCGACCCATTGCACTTAGATATTCCCAAGGAAGGCTCCAGTAATAAAAATGCAGGCTCTTATGTTGACCTGGACATCCACCATCGAGCTTCCCACCCCCTTTCTTCCTCTGGTACCCAAAAGCCAGAGGCGATCCTCTTTGATCAAAAAGCTCCCATCAATCAAAAGCCTCAAATTGTCACTTCTAAAACTCCTGCATTTATTACAAGCAATCATGGTAATAATGAGGAGATACAAAAAGTCACTACCCTGTCTAATTATACCCACAAAGGTATTAAAACAGGTAACCTCCACCCTAATTCTAACATTACTTAGCCAAAGAAAAATAGAGAATCTCAACCAAGGTCCACCTCTGAACGAAACAACATTCATCTCCAAATCACTTGGGATGGACCACCAACTAACCTCCTTGTTAGAAATATGTCTATCCCAATAAGTGATGCCTCTCAAGATGACCTTCGAAGGAAAGCAAATCACAATTCTCATCAAGAACCCTCACTACCTAGCTCAGGTATGATAGAAGGTTTGAACCAAGGCCCCTAAAATATGGACAAAACGTATAGATGACCACTCTTATGAGCTTGGCGAGCCAGAACACCCCATTCTTTTTCTTTCAAGAGCTAATTTTATAAGAACTGATAAAGATGAAAAAAAGACTCCCTTTCCTCCCACCTAGTATATCAGGATTTCTGGACTCAGGACCCCTCTTTATCAAGCAAAATGGGAACCCTCCCATGAACCCCCAAGTACCAAGCCAGCCATAGCCAACCCAGCTAGCTCTGGATCTAGAGGTAGAGAAGAGAAAACTCACTCTGGAGGCCTTGAGAGAAAACAACAAAAAAATAGAAAAACTCTTGGAAACTCTCAAGGTCCCAAAAGAAGGGGTGCTCACCTTGGACAGAACCTTCACCCATATATTCGAGGACCTTACAAGTGAGATGCTGCTAATCCTCATCCCTCTAGAGATACACAAAATGGACTTAGAAATACTAATTCCAGCTCCGAGCATATTCTTCACTACCAAAATGGAACCCCTTTCCAGAAAAAAAAAGAAAATGATGAGACAAGCACCAAATCTCCCACCCACCAAAGGAAAGGAGATAATGCTGAACAGGAATCCCCCAAACAAAATCTAATTATGACTTGCATCATATGGAATGTTAGGAGGGCCAACAATGTTGAATTCAAGCGCCACTGTAGGTCCATGGTGAATATCCATAAACCATCCTTTGTAGCTCTTCTTGAAACTCGTACGAAAAAGCACAAAGGTATGGATGAAATCCTGGGCTTGAATAGCCACATCAAATTCTCAGCCAATGGCAACTCTGGAGGCATAGTCATTAAATAGGACTCTACTAATCTCAGTACCCAGGAAATCACCATTTCCCCTCAAGCTATCCACACCATTGCCAAGGTTAGTAACCCTCTCCCCCTCTCATCTTAGTACTTTACTTTTATTTATGCTAGTACCTCCTTTGATGAAAAAAAAAATCTTTAGAATAACCTGAATGACTTTGCTACCATCATTACCCCCAAGCCTCCCCACCCCTGGATCATTGTAGAAGACTTCAATAAGGTGCTAAAATCCTCTGAAAAATTTAGAGGCAATCCTATTAGTACCTCAAGGTATTCAGTATTTAGGACTGAATTAACAGATGGAACCCCATTGATCTTGGCTTTAAAGGGGGCAGATACACTTGGTCTAACAAAAGGTATAGAAATAGGAGTGGTCTAATCCTAGAGAGACTTGACAGATGCCTTGCTAATAATCCCTGGATCAAGTTGTTCCCTAATGCCACTGTCACTCATCTACCCAGAACCCAATCTGACTATTGCCCTCTTAAGCTAGATCTTTATAAGCATCATAATAGTTGCAGTAAAATTTTTAGACTAGAGATAGTGTGGTGAACTTACCCAGACTTCCACAATGTTTTAAGTCATTCCTACTCTAATTCCACCAACCTTACTGAAGCCATCTCTACTTTTCAAGATAATGTCACCCCATAGAATAAGAAATGCTTTGACAACATCTTCCATAAGAGAAAAAAATCCTGGCCAGACTAGCTAGCATCCAGGGGTCCCTCTTTTACCCCACTAGCTCCTTTCTCCATGACCTTGTGGATAACCTTACTAAATATTATAGCAACACACTTCAGCAAGAACAAGAATTCTGGAGAATTAAATCCAAGATTAACTGGCTTGCTAAAGGAGACTCCAATACCAGTTTCTTCCACACTTCTACCCTAAATAGGAGAAGAAGAAATATAATCAATGCTCTAAAAGATAACAATGAAAACTGGACTTACGACCCTAAGGATATCAAATAAAATATCCTCAGGTTTTATAATTCCCTTTACTATGCTGACCATCATACTTTCAAGATCAGAGTCCAGAAAAACCCATCCTCTAGAGGGTCCCTTGATCTTGAGGACCATAAACTTCTGGATTCTATACACAATCCTAGGAAAGTCAAAGAGGTTGTCTTTTTCTTTAAACCCAGGAAAGCCCCTGACCCTGATAGTATCCACCCTCTTTTGTTCCAAAAATACTGAAACATTATGAGCGCTCAAATCATTCAATTCTGTCAAAACAACTTCAACTCTTACAGAATAGAGAAACAGGTAAACACCACTTACCTCTGCCTCATCTTCAAATGACCCAATGCCTCTAATCTCAGGAACTTTAGGCCCATTGGATTTTATAATACCTAGTACAAGATCATTATCAAAATCATTTTTGCAAGGCTTAAGCCTCATCTGGACAAAATCATTAGCCAGAGCCAAGCCAGTTTTCCCTCTAAGAGAAAGACCTGTGACAATGCCATTATTGTCTAAGAGGTGATCTCTCACTTGGGAAAATAAATGGTAAAAAAGGTAGCATGATTCTCAAAATTAACCTTGAGAAAACCATTGATAGAATTGAATGAAGCTTCATCAAACAAGTCCTCTTATTCTTTAACATATCTCCCAAACTAAGCTCTCTCATCATGTCTCGTATCTCCTCCTCCTTAATTTCTATCCTTGTCAATGAAGGAAGAATAGAAATTATCTAGCCTAGTAAATAGATAAGACAAGGAGACCCCTTTTTTCCCCACGTCTTCATCATGTACATAGAGCTCCTATCAAGAGGGATTGATCATAACATTGACATCTTGAACTAGGATCCCATTACCCTTAATAAAAGGCCCTTTCTCTTTCCCATCTCTTCTTTGTTGATGACCTTGTTCTCATGGCAAAGGCAGATCAAAAGAACTGTACCGCCATAAAGAGAACTTTTGAATACTTTAGCTAATTTTTTGGCCAAAAAGTGAACCACCTAAAATCCAAAGTTGTCTTCTCTAGGAACTGCTCTTCGAACGTAAAGATCCATCTCTCTACCATCCTTAACATCCACACTAGAGATCACTTTGGGAAATACCTAAGCTTCCTAATTTTTTACCAGAGACCTTGCAATAAGGACTTCCAGTTTATTATTGACAACCTCAACAATAAACTGGCAGGGTGGAAAACCATTTTCCTCAATATGGCTGGCAGAACTACCAAATCCAAGTCCTCCCTCAACAGCATTCCCACTCACATTATGCAATACATCTCCATCTTCAGCAAAATTCTCAAACTCTGTGATAGAACCCAAAGAAAATTTATTTGGCATTCAACTTCAGAGAAGAAAAAATACACCTCATTAATTGGGATACACTTACACTTCTCTAGAAGAAGAGGGACTGGAAACCCAAACAACCAAGATTGAGAATGAAACAATGCTCAGTATCTTGTCCTAAAGGTACCACTAATACCAAACAAGCTATGGGTTAAGGTCCTTAGGAGCAAATATACCAACCATGATAGGACCTGCAAAAAAACCACTTCCAATACTTGGAAGAGCTTGAAGCTGGGTTGGAAACATTGCACCAAAGCCACTCAATGAATTGTCTACAAAGGTGATAAAATAAACTTCTGGTTAGATAGATGGCTGCCTAACATCCCCTCCCCCCACAGAAACCTTATCCAAGGCCCTCTTCCTCTTAACTAGGATAGCACCAAGCTTAACTGCATTTGGCACAATAATTCCTGGCATATGGACACTCTCCCTATTCATATTCCTAATCACCTTAATGAAACCATCCTCACCACCTTTAGATATAACACCAGAGTCAGTACTGACCACTTGGTTTAGGCTGTCTCTGGCAATGAACTTTTCACTAGCAAAAGTTCTTACTCAATTCTAAGACAGAGTTACAACACAACCCCCTGCATGTCATAACTCCTACAGCTAGATTTAGAAGATCCACTACCCTCCTAAGATAAAATAATTTCTTTGTCTTGCTCAACATAACCATCTTCCAACTAAGATTACTCTCTCTAACTTGGGGCTCAATATTACCCCCAACTTCTTGAGTTGCAACCACCCCTTTGAGTATATTCTTCATATATTTTTCCAATGCCCATATTCCATAGAGGTATGATAACATATTGTAAGTAGGGGTACTGCTCTTGGGATTTCCATCAATAACTTCTATCCTCAGAATTAGGAAAACACTTGAGGAAAACTTAAGAATCTTAGGTTTGACAGTACTCTCATGTGGCACGATATTCTCACCTTTACCATTTGGGCAATCTGGAAGAATATGAACAATAACTCTTTTAATAACAAGAAGGACAAACCTAAGTTTTAAGATATCCATGTTGAGGATCATGAATTCTATCATATAGCTAGCAACAGGACTCTGTATGCTCGAAATCTAACTAGTATCAATGTTAAGTGGCACCCTCTAGCTCATCAGTACTACAATCTTAATACTGATGGTGCCTGCCTTAACAACCCTGGAAAATGAGGGATTGAGGGAATCATTAGGAATTGCAGAGGGGGTTGGGAAGTGGGGTTTGCTAAACACTATCCCCAGGCCACCAACAACCAAATGGAGCTAGCTGCTCTGCTAGAAGGTCTGAGAATGGCGAAGAGCCACCATTTAGTACCCCTTGAAATAAACATTGACTCCAAGAAAATAATTTATATGCTTAAGTTTGGGAACTTGCTTTATGATGATTTTCATGATGAATCCAGGTTAAGACTAAGAAGGCTAGGGAGGCCCCAAGTAACCCACTAATTTAGAGAACAAAATGGAGTGGCTGATGCAATGACAAAGTTAGGAGCAACTACTGCTGAATTGAAGGAAACTTCCTTTATTGTATTTTCAATAATGTGTACTCAGAATGCGGTTTGGGCAGACATAGTCGAAACTTATTTTGAAAGACTTGTAAATATTTTTTGAAACAAGTTTAGTTACAGATGACTCCTCTTATTTTGTTTTGCAATTGGATTGACCTAATTCAGTATTTATAATTATCTTAAACTATCAATTTTTCTTAATGCAATCCCTCTTAACCAAAAAAAAATATTAATAAGCTAGCAAATTAGAAACAAAATTATTTTTAAGATTTAAAGAAAATACAAGACAAGTAAATTGATACGGAGATATGTTTAGTTAAACAAAACATTTTAAATTCTTTTCAAAACAATATAAGTTGTAATTTTCTCATGTAAATATGATTTAACAGAACATAAATGGGTCTAGTCTATCATTTTACAAATATACACCTAACTATGTCGTTCGTCCAGTCATTTCACTAGTAAAATCTTTAAGCATATCGAAGCTTTCCTTGGATATCTATTTTTAAGCTTGTATTCTCTTTATTAGTTTTTATACATACACGTATATTGTTGCAAAAGTCCAACGTAATTATGAAATTATTCAATTTTTGAAAATTCAGAGAATTTTTTATTTTACTATAGATGATTTGGTAATGTTCTCATGGACGTGCGACTGAAATGATCCCTTAACTTAAAAAAGTGATAGATCTATGCCATCAAATTAAAATGTGACAAAAGTAGGTTTGGTGCACTTTTTTTGTGCACCATATTTCATTTGTTTAACGTTTTGGGTTAACAAAAGTTAAAAGTGGATAATGCACCTTTTTTGTGCACCATCCATTTTTTTCTATGTGGTGCACTATGTGAAAAAAAAATATATGGTGTACTTTTTTTGTGCACCATCCATTTTTTTTATATGATGCACTAATTTTATGCACTATATGAAAAAAAATATATGATGCACTTTTTTGGGCATAAAGAAAATGCAGGTTTTATATAATTACGATGGTGCAAAAAGTTAATGCTATTTTGGGCATGTCATCAATAAACATAAAAATCAGAAACAACATTGATTGTCTATTGTACTTCCTCCGTTCGGATTTACTTATCACATTTATTAAAAATATAATGACTGTATGGTGACTTATCATATCAAATCTATTAATTAATGTTTAAAAATATGTATTGAAAAATAATTTGGAGAATAAGTGATTGTTAAAAATAAAACATAATTTTTTTTATCTTCCTTGATTTGTTAAAAATTACAAGTAAAAATGAAATCAAATTAAAAAAATAACAACAAATAAATTCGAATGGAGGAGCATGTTGCTAGGTGTCTTTTACCCTTCTTACTCTATGCACCTCCAACCAAATATCATTTACTTATTTATTTTTTTCCTTTTTTCAAAGTCACTCTATATTATCTCCATGAAGAAAATGCATGGTCCTAACTATTTTGACCCGTATATAAATAGATATTTTTGAAGAAAAAATTGACATATTAGTATGTTTTTAGTTTGATCATTAAATTAATCTCACAAAATTACGTATAGTAACCAATCTAAATTTTGAGAAAGTTTCAGAAGTACTATCTTGCCAGCTAGATATATTCGTTATGGTGGTCTCATGGAATTAATGGGGTAAAAAGGTCTATTCCACATTACTAAAATTCTTGAACAAACGTATAATAGCGTATTAAATTAGTCAATGAACAACGATCATGAATAGTTATTATATGTAGAAATAATGTTTTTCAATGCCCTTTCCCCTGGCTTAAAGGATAAATTCATACACTAAAACTCAAAAATGTTGAAGATATTGATTATTGACCTACAACTACATGGGAAAAAAAAGAGGCTAATTCAAATGGAGTAAACATCAAACTATAAAAAATTCTCATGGTACAATGTTATCTCTTTTCTTTTTTTCCTCTAATCGTTGAATTTCACTTAAAAATAAATAAATTCTAAGATTTTTTTTCTAAAAAATTAAATCTGCCCAAGTAAATCTGCACCTTTATGCCGAAAAAGTGCATCATATATTTTTTTCATATAGTGCACAAAATTAGTGCACCATATAGAAAAAAATGAATGGTGCATAAAAAAAAGCACCATATATTTTTCATATATTGCACAAAATCAGTGCAATATATAGAAAAAAATGAATGGTGCATAAAAAAGTACACTATCCACTTTTAACTTCCGTTAACTCAAAACGTTAAAAAAATAAAATATGGTATAAAAAAAAAGTGCACCAAACCTTCTTTTGTTACTTTTAAATTTGATGGCATAAATCTGTCACTTTTTTAAATTAAGAGGACATTTCAGTCGTGAGATCTGTTCTCGTTTATTTGATGCACTTGATTTGAAATAAGTCAAGATCGAATAAGAAGCGACAGTAAAAGCGGAAAGATTCTTTGCTAAAAAGATTAAACCGATGGATATTTATTGTTAATGGAAATCAAGGACAAAATGGACAATGGAATCAAAATCTAAAAATTACAAGACATGATAGCTTTTATTACTAGTTACTAGGATAAATAAATTACTCTATCTATGGCAAATTATTTGACATATTTTTTTAATTTAAAAATCGTACCACAAAAATAGATATATTTTCTTATTTGAAAAATATTTAAGAATAACATTTAGACTTTGCAGTTTCTTATTCTTAAAGTTCCTGTTAATATAAGCTATACTTTCCCCCTATTAATATGAGTTGGTTTTATTTTTACGGGGTCGATAAAAAGAGAATTTTTTTTGAAATTTGTGATCTTAAATAAATATAAGATGTTTGTGTGGCTAGAAATCATTTCATTAAGTATAAAATGAGCACTTAAAAGTTAAATTGTTATTCTCTCTGTTTAAAAATGAATGACATGTTTTGACTTGACATAAAGTTTAAAAAATATAAAAGACTCTTTGAATCTTTTGATCTTAAATTAAAGTTATGTAATGTATCAAAATAACTTTGATCTTGTGACGTGGAAAGTTGATGTTAAATTGTGACCAAAAAAAGGAAAGGTCGTTCTTATTTAAATGGATTAAAAATAAAAGTAGATTATTCTTTTTGAAACAAAGTGAGTACAAAATATAGAAATATGTCATTAATCTTTAGAATCGACTAAAAAGTAAAGTGAGATAAATTGAGACATATTAATGATATTTGGCGTATTTATAATCCTAATGTAATTAAAATATGTCAAGAGTCAAAATGATAAAATAGAGTTTAATTGAGAAAACTAGTGGCGCCAGCTTGAGCTATGCTTGTTCTAGTGTACTTTGATGAGTTCTAGTGTATTGTATGAACTAATACTTGTTATTTGATGTTGTAGGAGATAATTGGATGTGATTTAAAAGCTAATTGAAGCATATAAACAAGTCCTAAGAAGTGGGATAATAAGGATCGAACGCACAAATAGGAGCCAAATAGAGAGAAATCTTGCACTTGAGAGCACCGGTTGCATCACACACCCTAAGGCAGGATAGGTAGGGTGCGACGTGACCCCTAGGGAGACCCACACTATCTTTTACTCTCCTTGGTAGGGTTCCGTAACCCAAAATACGAGCTTGAGGCCTCGTTATGCGAGTCATTTCCCGGGCATCCAAGAATTGATTTTAAGCCTCTTAATTGAGGGGCAATATTGTTAATTAATATATTTCATATTGGGATACCTATGGACGGCCTAAAATACTATAAAACCAGCATTTAGTCACAATTTCACCCTATCTTTGGATCAATAGACGAATGGAGAGGAGACAAGACATCAAAGGGCTCAAACTACGGTTCTTCGTTCTTTGACTTTACTTTCTTGTAGTTTTACTTTATGAACTCATATATGGTGATTCTTTTGTAAGACTATGAGTGGAAAAATACCGTAATTCTAGGGTTGAGACTACTAACATGATTGTGTAATTATGATTTTATAGCTGGTTTATATGTTTACTCAAATATGTGATTGTTCTTACATTCTTGTTTTACTATTCTAAAGAGTCATAAAGTTTAGGAAAAATTATAGTCCCAAAACGAATTGATCATAGGAGTTGAAGGACGAAATGAAGAATCTAAGGAGAGTAGATCATATTTTTAATTATTAGAATCTAACTTTTAAAGGATGATCTGTCTTTAGGATAGATATATACCTAAATGCCCCACTTGGTTAATGAAATGGGAAGATAGTTTAATTCATCAGAATTAAAGACTTTAATGATGTAGCTGTGATATTAGATTGGATATATGAATTAAAAATGACCATTTTCAAGTTATAACTTCAACCTCGTAGATCAATAATCATGATAAACACTAACACCGGCTAGAAATCATGATTATGCATGAACGTATAGTAAGTCTCAACCATGGAGACTTTTCTCATATTGTTCTTAGTTATAATTACAAAGATTATACTCTTGTTACAAACTCACACTTATTTAATCTTATTAGTAATGCTAAATTTAGATTGCTTGTTAAATGATAAGTCCCTGTAGGATTGATATTTGGCTCGAAAGGGCCACTATATTACTTGTTTGCCCATGTATACTTGTGTGTGTGCTAGGATGTAGTAAATTTTTGACCCCGTTGTCGGAGACTTGAAAATTGAAAACTATTTGATTCTTAGTTTCTCTATTTTGTTTGATAAGAGTTGACGACTTGGTCTCAGATACTGAACTTGCAGGTACAGGTCTGAATCCCAAGTAATCTGGCAAGGAAAAAGATTTTGGCTGAACCATATCCCAAACTTGAGAGAAACTTATATTAATTGAGGAGAGAAACAAAAATTTTATATTCTATCCTGCAAGTTCAACGAGGCGAATCCATTCCTGTAGTTATCGTTGAAGAACAACCAGCCCGCAGGACAGTACGCAAAGTGGCAATCCCACTTGCAACTAATGTTACCTCTAACATTCGCAAATAGGAACCGAGGGTAAATTTGAGCATAAAAAAATATGGTACAATTATTCCACGGCAGTGGACAGTTCACAGGCCTATCACATAAAGATCCATAGGTTCATATACAAAACTTCTTGGAGATCAGTGACACTTTTAATCCCACTAGAGTCTCGTAACACTTTTCTCTTTCTCACAATTAGGGGATGCAAAGAAATGGTTGAAGACAAAACCTTCAAACTCCATCAAAACTTAGGATGACTTAACAAAGAAGTTTCTTATTCGATTTTATCCATATGATAAAACTGTAAGATTGAGGAATGAGATCCTGAGTTTCAAATAAAAGAAAGACGAGAATCTCTATCATGCATGGCAGAGATTCAAGTCTCTTCCTAGAGATTGTCTGCATCACCAACAGACCAACGAGGTATTATATCATACTTTTGTTGAAGCTCTTGACCATAACACAAAAATTTTGCTAAATTCAGCTGCATGTGGCCAAGTTTTGAAGAAAACTTATAACGAGCTATATACTCTTTTAAATCTAATTGCACAAGGTAATCCTAAATGGCATAATGATATTTCTAGAAGTACGGTAAAGAAGTCTGCCTGTATGATTAAGGTGGATAGTGTTACAACATTGACTGCTCAATAGAATCCTTTCAGAATCAAATGATGACATAGTTTAGTAAGTTAAATGTGAATCAACCTCAGACCCAAGTTAATACGGCTCAGCAGACTCAGTCTTGGTGTAAGATTTGTGGAAGTAATGGTCACTCTGCAGATATATGTAGATCAAATCCCGAGTTTGTGAATTTTATGGATAATGCACAGAAAAGAAATAAAAATTATGATAATGCCTGCAACCACAACTAGCAGAGTCAACCCAATTACTCATGGGACAATAATCAGGCTCAGATTGAGCAGTAGCAGAGTATTAAGAATAAAACCTAGGCCAGTAATATAGAAGAGACTTTGAAAATATCATTTCCAATCAAGAACAAATGGTTGTAGGTATAAAAAATCAATAACTGGCTTAAAAGAATTTGGAGACATAGTTGAGGCAGTTAGACCAAGCACAGATTACAAGACCTCAAGGAGATTTGTCTAGTGACATATATAATCCAAAGCAAGTGGTGATAATCACCTTGAGAAGTTGTAGAGACTCGATTGACAAACCACCAAAGAAAATTAGGAGGTGCATGCAGAGTTACACCCACGATAGGCAGAATAGAAGCAAGTGCAACCCTAAAAAGTTGAAAGTTTAAAAGTTTGAGTACCCAAAAAAAGGTAGTTGAGAAAACACTAGAGATACAGCCACCACCATTCCCTTAAAGTCTTAAAAAGGATAAAAAGAATGTATGCTTTAAGAAGTTCTTTTTACACGCTCAAAGAACTTCATATTAACCTTTTTTTGTTAAATATTTTACAGGGAATGCCTAAGTATACTAAGTACTTGAAGATTGTGGTGACTAATAAGACAAAGTTGGGTGAAATTAAGACAATGACACTTATTAAGGAGTGCAATTCATTGTTGATGAGCAAGATACCAAAAAAAGTTAAGGACCTTGGAGTTTCACTCTCCCCATACAAATTGGTAAAAGTGATGTGGTCGATGTTTTGAGTGATTTGAGGAAAAGTATAAATTTGATGCCCATAGCTATGTTTAATACTTTTGGCTTAGGGAAACTAAGGTTGTGTTCAATGGTGCTCCAAATGGAGAATAGAACAAGAGTGATTCCTAAAGAAATCATAATGGATGTGCTCATTAAGGTTGGTAAGTTCATTATTTATGCTAACTTTATTGTTCTTGATTATGATACAGATGATAGAGTACCAATAGTATTGGGTCGTCCATTCTTAGCAACTGGAGGAGAACTAATAGATGTGAGAGAGGGCACTCTAAAAATGAGATTGAATGATGAAGATGTGGTCTTCAAGGAATACAAAGCACTCAATACACCCTCACACTACAAGATTTTATGCATAATCGTGACTATAGAAGTGGATGATTATGGGGTGGGGGAGTATAAACCTCCAATGACTACTTCATACTTTCTCACGGAGTTGCCCAGATTACCAATTAAGCCTAAATTTGAGAAACTAAAAGAGGAGCCTGACAAGATAAGAGTGGAAAAACCTGCCATCCTTAAGAGTAAGCACTCAAGAGCTCAGAAAAGGTTATGAAGATAGGCTCCAAGCAGGAGAAAAAAGATGAAAAAATGTAGTTAAAAATTGTGATGTGAGTCATGACGCGATAATAAATCAGGCACTGTTTGGGAGGCCACCCAAGTTAAGTTAGAACTTTATTTTCTAGTTTTTCTTTATATGACCTTTGTTTTTATTTTTTGTTGAGTCAAAAGGTTGAAGAAAAGTCTGAGTACCGAAGATCTGAGCTAAAGAGCATGGCAAAGACTGGGCGTGGGGTCCTCTGGACCTCTTTGGTGATAATGCTACTAACTAGGTTTAGGGGTATCAAGGAGTATTTCTATCCTTACTTTCAAGTTATACTTTGGGGATAAAGTATGATTTTAAGTATGGAGTGGGGAATCTTTTGATTATTTAGGGTGAAGTGCTACTATAGGATTCTTATTTTTAGTTATTTTCTAGTTTTCGACTAAATTTTAAAAATAATATAAAAATATATTATCATTGTTTGTTTTCAGTTTTGTTGTGTCTGTTTAGTAGAAGTACACTTTACCCACCCATTGATTTTTATTTTCGGTCCTTTTTTGAGGGGGCGCCCATTGAACCTAGTAGTCCTTTTTCACTATTATTGACCACACATCTCTTAGCCTACATTACAATTCTTAAGGTCCTACTTGATCTTGAACCTGAATTTTATGATATTAGTGGAGTACTACACTAAGGTCAAGCTTATGGTTCATCTTATATGACATGTGAATTCTTTGTGAGAGTGAGCAAAATTTGATTCTTATACCTATTTTTGTAATAAAATTCATATTTGTGAGTGAATGTGGGTGACTCTCTTGTGGTGAGGACACATGTTTGGTGATGGTTAGATGATTTGTATGTTCTCTTTATTGAGTAATATGCATGAATTTTCCAACTTGGCAGAGTCAATTCTTGAGGTAAGAAAGTTTTAAAGTAGTGTTCATATATTTTTAAGTGGAATGTGACATGCTTGTTGTGGAACTTGTTATTCATGTAGTCATTATAGTTCTATCTTGCGTGTCTCAGTTATTGTAGTAATTTTGGATTCTTCCTTGATGATGCTTAAATGTATAGAGTTTTTCGAGGACAAACTAGACTTTAAGTGTGGCGTGATGAACTTAGGCATATTTATACTACTAAATGTCATTATCTATGTACGTTTAGCTTAGTTTCGAGGACTTCTTGATGTAATTAATGAGTTATTAAGAGTGTAATTATGTATTTAGGTGTTAAGTTACATGTGTAGAGTGTTTAAGGTGTAATTGAAACAAGTCAAGAGTCAAAATGATCAAATATAGTTTAGTCGAGAAAACTAGTGGCATTAGCTTGAGCTATGCTTGTCCTAGTGTACTTTTATGAGCTCTATTGTGTCATATGAACTAGTGCTTGTTATTTGATATTGTAGGATACCATTAGAGGTGCTTTAAAAGATAATTGAATCCTACAAACAAGTCCTAAGAAGTGGGAAAATAAGGATCAAATGCATGATGTGATAGGAGCCAAATGGAGCAAAATTTTACACTTGGGAGCACCCCTTGCGCAACACACCCAAGGCAGGATAAAGGGTGTGTCGTGACCTCTCGAGCTACCCCTCACTACCTCGGATGGGTGCTGCGACCCTAAACACGAGCTACCATAAGGCACTTCCCGGGGCATCCAAAAGTTGATTCTTAGCCTCTTAAATGATGGGCATTATTGTCAATTGATATATTTCGTGTTGGGATACCCATGGATGACTTAAAACAATATTAAAGTAGCAGTTAGTTACAATTTCACCCTATCTTTGGATCAAGACATGAATTGGAGAGGAGATAAAACATCAAGGGGCTCAAACTAGGGTTCTTTGTTCTTTAACTTTACTTTCTTGTAATTTTACTTTATGAACTCATCTATGGTGATTCTTTGTAAGACTATAAGTGGCTAAACACCCTAATTCTATGATTGAGGCTACCAACATGATTGTGTAATTATGGTTTTATAGTTAGTTTATATGTTTATCAAGTATGTAATTATTCTTACATTCTTGTTTTGCTATTCTAAAGAGCCATGAAATTTAGGATAAATTATAGTCCCAAAACGAATTGACCATACAAGTTGAGAGACAGAATGAAGAATGTAAGGAGTATGGATTATATCTTTAATCATTAAAATCTAGTTGTTAAAGGATGATTTGTGTTTAGGATAGAGATATACCTAAACGATCCACTTGGATAATGAAATAGAAAGATAGTTTAATGCATTCGAATTAAGGACTCACATCCCCATTCAACGACGTATTTGTCAGATTAGCTTGGGTAGATGACTTAGAGGACGACCATTCTCAAGTTATAATATTAATCCCGTCGGTCAACAATTACGATAAACATCATCACCGTCGGTCAATATGCATGAATGTGTAGTAAGTCTCAACCCAGGAAACACTCCATATATTGTTTACAATCCAAATTTCATATCGTTATTGTTTCTTATTACTTAGTTATAATTACAAAGCTCATACTATTGTTACAAACTCACACTTATTTAATCTTATTAGTAACACTAGAATTATATTGCTTGCTAAGCGCTAAGTCCCTGTGAAATCGATATTCGAATCTAAAGGGCCACTACACTACTTGTTTGACCACATACACTTGCATGTGCGCTAGCACTAGGACGCAACAATTAATTAAGAGGGTGTTTGGCGATGCAAATTTTATACATTTTTTTTGAAAAATTATTTCATTTTAGTGAAAATTGTAGTGTCTGACCATAAAAATTTCAACTACAATTTAAAATTATATTTAGAAAAGTGATTCACTTTTTTCACTTTCACTTCTCCTACAAAAAGTAAAAAACAAATCCAATTAATATTTATGATCAAACACAACTCCTAACTCCAACTTTATTTCTAACTTCAATTTCAAACTTGTAAGTTTTTTTTGATTTTGATGACCAAACACCTACTAACTTAGGAATTGAGGAAGGCGTTGTTCTCTGAAAACTAAGGTAGGGTAGACACAATCAAGACAATTAGACCAACTTCTCCCTATATAACTAGATCCCTAGTTTTATTATCCTAAAGCTGTCTCTATGCACTAAACTTCCTCACATGGCTGCTCCTATCAAGAATACCAGCAGACTCTCTCTTGCCATGGAAAGAACTGGCCAATGGTACTATCTCTATCCACGTCCCACCCCTCCACCCCCTCAAACGCTCCATCATTAATCTTTTTTCCTCATATTTTTAAATGTCTCTGTTTTGTGTTAATGTCATATTCCATGCTACAGGGTTTTTTCCCAAGAAATTCCAACTGATGTTATTGTTGAAGTAGGTGAAGCAAACTTTAATCTTCACAAGGTATGTACAAATTCAGGATCTTGTAGATATATATAGTTTTAAGTGGAAACAAAGTTGGGTTTTTATTCTAATGGGTATAATTGTTTTGTCATGTCAGTTCATGCTAGTAGCAAAGAGCAACCACATAAGGAAACTTATACTTGAGACTAAAGAAAGTGATGTAACTCGGATAATCTTGTCGGATATTCCTGGAGGACCAGAGATGTTTGAAAAGGCAGCTAAGTTTTGCTATGGAGTCAACTTTGAAATCACAGTTCATAACGTGGCTGCTCTTCGGTGTGTTGCTGAGTATCTTCAAATGACTGATAAATACTGCGATAACAATCTTGCTAGCCGGACCGAAGATTTCCTTTCTCAAGTTGCCTTGACCAGCCTTTCTGGTGCACTGGTCGTATTAAAGTCCTGTGAAAATCTTCTCCCCCTTGCCCACGACCTCAACATCCTTCAAAGATGTGTTGACATCGCTAGCGCTAAGGTACCTACCTCCTTCTATACTTGTATTTAACACATTCTTTACTTTACTACTTGATATAAGAGAAGATATGGGACTTTCGTCCTCCTCACAGAATTGGGCTGAAATCTTCTGTTGTAGTTTTAAATTTAAACTTGCAATTAATTCCTTATATTAGCCTTGCTTCATCTTTTATCTTTTAAAATCAAATGTTTTGTCATTGAGGTCTACTTTTTTCAAAAACTCCAGTGTCTTCTATGTAACCTGTTACTGAGTAAATAAAAAGTATATGGTCCATTTTGTTAAAGCCCCAAGTGTCCCAACTTTTATAGTCAATGTAATTTTATTTTCTCTGATTTTTGAAAAATATGAGAATTAATTTTTCATGTGGAAAACGTCAGATTTTTATCTTGCTCGTGTTATTAGCATCTCAGTTTGTGTGTTGAGACAAGATATTAGAGTATACACAAGAAAACTGGCTGTCTTTGGAATGAGAAAATAATGACTTTCTGGGTTGCTATTGAATTGATATGGTAGCATACTCGAAGCTTTCTATATCTAAGTATATAGAAACATGATTGTGCTAAATAATATTAAAAATACACTTACAACTGAACTAATATTCGTATATGTTATTCCACCTAGGCTCATCTTCTGATTAATCTATGTCACTAAACAATATCTATAGATAAAAGGTTTAAATTTTTTCTTTACATTTTCAGGTTCCTCATAGAAAAACTCCTAAAAAGATTCAAAGAAGTCCAAAAATCCTAGACTAGGACTGGTAAGGAAAAGGGTAAACTATCCGGAAATACTCTAAACGATGCAGTAAGAGTTTGGAAATGTAAACTACAAATATGACGCCACTTGCTTGGAAGATTGGGGATTAGGAATTTAGTAGGTGTTTTTTTATTTGGTTAATTTTAATTAGTATATAAAAAGTGTTATAAAACAACAAAGAACAAAAAGAAGAGTAGAGAGTTCTCTTGAAGGATGAGAGATCATAAGATTGTAAATACAACAAAACCCCTCTATTTATAGGGGAAACTTACTCCTAGTCTGAGTAAAAGACGGATGCTTCAAATCCTAATAGATATCAAAGTAGATCTTGATAGATCTTGATACACATTCACTATAACGTAAATACATTTATAACATTCCCTCTTGAATGTCTAATTAGTAGATAATGTGCCTCGTTAAAATCTTACTAGAAAAAATTCAGTAGAAAAAAAATCTAGTGAAGGAAAAAGAGTACACATCTCTAATAATACGCATTTCGGCTGCCTCATTAAAAATCTTACAAGAAAAATCCAGTGGGACAAAAACTCGTAAGGCAAAAAGAGTACAACGCGTATTAACTCCCCCTAATGAGAACATCCTTGACCTTTGCATCTCGATCTTGTGCAACATCTTCTTGAAAGTTGCAATTGGAGAAGATTTGGTGAATAAATCAGTCACATTGTCAGTTGAACGAATCTTTTGCATGTTAAGATCATCATTCTTTTGTAGCTCATGTATGTAGAAAAGCTTTGGCAAAATATGCTTCGTTCTATCTCTATTTATAAATCCTCCCTTAAGATGTGCTATGTATGCTGAATTATCTTTGTATAAAATTATAGGTAGATTATCATATTTCACACCATATTTTTCTCGAATGAGATGTATCGTGGACCTCAACCATACACATCTCGGCTTGCTTCATGAATAGCTATTATCTCAGCATGATTCGATGAAGTGGCTACGATAGACTGCTTTGTATATCTCCAAGATATGACAGTACCACCACATATGAACACATAGCCTATTTAAGACCGAGCTTTATGC
>NC_061112.1:64888484-64972575 GCF_002878395.1 Capsicum annuum
ACATCTCGGCTTGCTTCATGAATAGCTATTATCTCAGCATGATTCGATGAAGTGGCTACGATAGACTGCTTTGTATATCTCCAAGATATGGCAGTACCACCACATATGAACACATAGCCTATTTAAGACCGAGCTTTATGCGGGTCAGATAAGTACCCAACATCAGCATGACCAATAAGATCGGGACTACAATCTTTAGAATAAAACAAGTTCATGTGTTTTATCCCATTTTGATGTCTCATAGTAGGAGTAGAAATATACCTTATTAACAAATTGACTGAAAAGGCTATAGGCCTTGTAGTATTTGCAAGATACATGAGTGTATCAATTGCACTAAGATATGGTACTTCATAACCAATCCAATTCGATATATTTCAAATTTCAGCAAATAATCTATTGCTTTGAAAACTCTCCAAGAGTTCCAATGATGTTCAAGCAATAAGCTTATACAGTATAAGGATTATAAATAAGTTTTTCAGAAACTTTTATATGCTTCAAGCATTTTAAATCCTTAAAGTTTTTCACATAAGTTTTGTCAAGTGACAATATTCAACATTTCATGAGTGACATCTTCAAATATCTGGACTGTAAATCAAATAAGTTTAATACTTACTAAGATGAATCCTTTCATGTCAATTGATAAATGTTTCGACGTCAGCATGCTTAAATAAACGTAGAATTAGATCCTTGTAATCTTTCACAATATTGCGCCAATATTGTGTCAAATATATTGATGATATATCATTTCGTATCGGTTCACAATGCGACATAATATTTTGAGATCTCATCACTTCATTATTTTCAGGTACATGAACCTTACATAAGGTTTCATGAAGTGTTATGTCGTAGGTTCTTCAAGAGCTCATTGCCTTCTTATTATGATTATTTGCTCCTTATTTTTCAAGGACTATTTCATTTGGAACCGATTAGTCTACCACGCTTCACGCATGCATAGACTTTATCCTTTAGGAACACAAAATAAGAGCACTTGCGCTTAATATGAGATGCTTTCGATATTTGACTTGAATTATCTTTTGGATGAGGATCTGGTGATAATTCCTAACATATTTCATAGCGCTTATAATCTCCCCCTTATGTTAGGAAAACTAACATACATCCTCTACTTTTTTGAGGAATCCATCTTTGTGCATTATGGTATATTCATTAATCGTATACCGTACATCAAAATTATTAGATGGAATAATTGGTTCCCGACCTTGAACTAATTGAGAGGGAAGAAATAATCATAATTTATTGGTCTAATGCATACAAGTGTTATTGTATGCAACATATCATATTTCAGACCAACACATGAAGCTTTGTTCTCATTAGCGATGGTTTAGCTATTTATCGAATGCATTCAATGCCAAACCATCATCATCAAGATAACTTTCTTGATTTCACAATCTGAAAATTATGTTCTTAACTCAATTTTATTGAGCAAGCAACTTTATGAATGTCAAACTGCAGGTTGACAATGAATGTACATGTGATTATCTTATTAATGCATCTTTTCAACATATCACATGATAGGTGAACGAGCCCTTATTCACCTTTTATAATTTTCAGATTTGAAGGGACCTAATCCAATATTAGTTGGTCCAACCAACTTATCATAAGAACAAGCAACATTAAAGTTTATGAAGAATTTTTGAATTCTTCAATATATGTTCAATAGTCAGTATACACATCTTTGAGATGTCGGAGTCGTTCATGTCAATTTATGAACTTTTATTCTAGCAAACTCCAAGTTTACCATGGCATGTACCTTTTTCTTTAGTAAATTTCAGATTTACTATTTCATGAATAAATTTCAGATTTACTACTTTAGAAGTAGATTTCGAAATAACTCTTCTAAGTTATTCTGCCTCATTTGGAGGTGAGTTATGATATCATCACAATCAAGTGCACGTTTGCAGTAATAAGTTTCTCATTCCCCAGGAATGAAATATAATCATGCCTTAAGCATATCAAATTATGATAGCTACTACAAACACAAATTGAGGCATACACATGATTTATTGCTACCTCATTCAATTCAAGGAATAAATCATATTTAATGGGACATGTTTCACCAAATATCCATTATTTTTCCTTAGCCATCATAATATTATTAATATGGTGCATTGAGATTCAAACTCAATGTCTTTTCCATATAAAGGCGTCTTAGGCAAAAATCGATGGAACTTGAACCTAACATATTATCTCTCTTTTGATAATATTGTTCTTGAGGAGGAATAAATTTAAAATATAAATGGTTTCAAATCAATTATTTTTTCTTAGATCCATCAAATCCAACAATAATTATTAAAAAACAAATAAATAAGGAATTAAAAAAATACTTTTTATTAGGGTTCCGTGAATACCAAACAGTACCTACAGGCTAAAATATCTTGGCAGGACGTGATTCTCTTGCTAAATTGATACAAGTGTACCTGACTGTACTAGATTGTTGCTCTTAATTCTTTGAGACATCTAGATGATGCTGATTTTATTGCAAAGAATATTCTAGTAAAGAATGATGGTCCTTGTTCGGCAGAATCTCGTGCTGATAACGTGTTATAAAACAAGAAAGAACAAAAAGAAGAGTAGAGAGAATATAGAGAGTGATTCTTATTTCTTCTCTTGAGAGATGAGAGATCATAAGATTGTAAATACAATGAACAAAATCCCTCTATTTATAGGAGAAATTTACTCCTAGTCTGAGTAAAAGACGGATGCTTCAAATCCTAATAGATATCAAAGTAGATCTTGATAGATCTTGATAGACATTCACTATAATGTAAATACATTTATAACAAAAGAGGATAAAATAAATATATTTTGAGTTTGGATTAATGTTGAAGTCCTAATACATCCAGAAAAAAAATTAGGCGTTTTGGTTAAAAAAAGAGAATGGATTCTAATGTAAACAACAACAACAACAACAAGCCCAGTGTATTCCCATAAAGTGAGGTCTGGGGAGGGTAAGATGTACGCAGTCTATACCACTACCTTCGAAGAAGTAGAGAGGTTGTTTTCGATAGACCCCCAGCTCAGAATCTCGAATAATACACCAAGATCATATTGGAACATGTAACAGGAAAGGTTGGCATGCAGACATAAGAAATAATAGAAATAAATATCAGTGAAGTACAAAGTAAGAGAAATACGAGCAATATGAAATAAGAAATAAGAAATAAGAATTAGGATATTTACCCACCCCACCCGAACACACCTGGCTAAAGGCTCCTACTCAAGGACACAGGACTGGGATTACTGCCCGGATACGCACTCGCTCTCCTAACACCTAGCCACAATCCATATACTCGCCCTAACCTTCTACCTTAATTTACGACCTCCACACCTTCCTTTCTAGGATCATGTTCTCAGTGAGCTGCAGCTGCTCTATGTTATGTCTAATCATCTCCTTCCAGTATTTCTTTGACCTACCTCTACTTCTTCTAAAGCCATCTAAGGCTAGCCTCTCATACCTCCGTACTGGGGCATCCGTGCCCCTTCTCATCACATGCCCAAATCATCTCAATCTTCCTTCTCGCATCTTATCCTCCACCGAAGCCACTCCCACCTTCTCTCGAATATTCACGTTCCTAACTCTATCCCCTCTAGTAAGTCCACACATCCATCGCAACATTCTCATTTCTGCCACCTTCAGTCTTTGGATATAGGAGTTCTTGACTGGCCAACACTCAGCTTTATACAGCATGGTCGGATGGACTGCCACTCTGTAGAATTTTCCTTTAAGGTTAAGGAAGCTTTCTTATCACACAACACTCCCGAAGCGAGCTTCCACTTCATCCACCTTACTCCAATACGTTTAGAGAAATCCTCATCAATCTCACCATTCCCCAGGATAATAGACCCAAGATACTTAAAACTATCCCTCTTACAAATAACCTGGGAATCTAACCTCACCACCACTTCATCCTCTTGACTCGCGTCACTAAACTTGCATTCCAAATACTCTGTCTTGGACCTACTCAACCTGAACCTCTTAGATTCCAAGGTTTGCCTCCAAATCTCCAATTTCTCATTCACACCCCTCACATCTCATCAATTAGCACTACATCGTCCGCAAAGAACATACACCAAGGAACCTCACCCTGAATACTCCGCGTCAACACGTCTATCACCACCGCAAAAAGGAAAGGGCTAAGAGTCGAACCCTGATGCAGACCTATATCGATCGGAAAATGCCCTGAGTCACCTCCCGCCGTCCTCACCCGAGTCTTTCCTCCATCATACATGTCCTTAATAGCTCTGATGTACGCCATCAGAACACCTCTCACCTCTAAGCATCTTTAAAGAACCTCCCTAAGGACTTTGTAATACGCCTTCTCCAAGTCAATGAACACTATGTGCAAATCCCTCTTCCTTTCTCTATACTGCTCTACCAATCGCCTCACCAGATGGATTGCCTCTGTCGTTGAGCGACCATGCATAAAATTAAACTGATTCTCTGAAATAATTTAAAAAAAAACAATTAAATTTTTTGATGTCAGCTTGCTGAATAACTGAAGATGAAATGTGAAATTTGAGCCCAACATAGAACATTATTTATATACTTTATTTTTCATTATTAATATAAGCTCACAAAAATAAGTTAAGATAAAATCTTTTTTTAAGTAAGCTTAGCCCGGGCTTTACAAGACTCGTATTACTACTATTAATATGAAGAAGCAGCCAACTCTTCGTCAACATGTCTGCTTCTTCACCTGCTTCAGCTGCTTCGTAATTTACTATTATTAATAAGAGTAAAGAAGCAAGCAGCTCTTCGTTAACATGCCTACTTCTTTACTTAAGTCATTTTTATATAAGAGAATTAATAATATTTAATTAAAAAAAGGTAAAATAGGCATTTATGACATGTCTGTTTCAGCTGCTTCAATCGTAATTTTATAATATCACCTCAAATTAATTATTATAAGTCATCTAATTATTAAAAAATTAATAATATTTAATAAATAATAAAACAGATATAAATGATAAATCAATTTTTGATGTTTCAAATTAATAGGACATCTTATATGAAACTTATTTACAAAAATTCACAAGTATGTTTGCTCCATGATTTTACTATATTACCTTTAATTAATTATTGTAAGACATTTATATATAAGAAAATTAATAATATTTAATAAAAAAAAAGGTAAAATAGATATTTATGACATGTCTACTCAGTTGCTTCAACCATAATTTTACTATATCACCCCTAATTAATTATTATAAGTTAGTTAGGCATTAAAAATGTAATAATATTTAATAAAAATAAAATTGACATAAAATGATAAATTAATTTTTGATGTTTTAAATTAACATGACATCTTATATGAGATTCATTTAAATTTTTTTCACAAATATTTTCTCATAGTAATTTTGCTATATCAATTCTAATTAGGTATTATAAGTCATTTAGAACTTATCCACTTCGCTGCTTCAATCATAAAATTTGGTTGACTCTTAAATTTATTTCAGTGCTACTTAAATTGGAATAGAAGAAAAAGTATTATAAATCATAATAATTAAAAACTGAAATTATTTTAAGAATATAATTGAATATCAATGCCACAAAAATTTGGATAAGGAGAGTAACATATAATATTTGAAAATTACATAAAAAATATTATAAATTACAATAGTTAATAATTTAAAATATTTAAAAACATATTAAGAATCTAATTGATTATCTAAATTATATTTGTGTCACGTAAATTTGGGATAGTTTTGATATTTTATAATTTACATGTTTTATTATTTTAATTTAGTATTTTGTTGATTCAAATGATGTTTTCGAATTTAATATGTTTTAAGAATTTAGTACTTTGTTTATTTTAATTTATTTATTTTATTTTGGTAAAATATTATAAAATTAAAAATTATGCAAAAAATAATTATAAGTCATAACTATTAACATCTTATAATATTTTAAAAACATATAGTAAAAAATATGATTTGACTTTTGAAATTCTAATAGTGTCACATAAGTTGCGATAAAGCAAGTAATATAAATTATTTGAAATTACAGTAAAAGATACTAAAATCACAAAAATTAACAACTTAAAATTTTTTTTAAAATATATTAGTAAAAAAAGTTTGTGTGACTCACTAAATTCTAAAATTGAGACAAAGCGAGTAACATAAATTACTAAATTACATAAAAGATACTATAAATCACAATGATTAACAACATAAATTATTTAAAAATTTATATTAATACAAATTTGATTGACACTTCAAATATTATTTGTGCTACATAAATTGAGATAACATAAATAATATATTTTGGGTCCGTGCTGGCACTGGCTAAGTATCTGGTGCCAACAAATCTAAAAGTTAATTAGGGATCTATTAGTTACTATATCATTAACATAAAATTAATGCGAACATGAATATAACAAAGAAAATTGAGTTATCTAATTTCCTTTTTATCCTTGTAGGCATGTGTGGAAGCAAATTTTCCGAGCAGATCACCACCAAATTGGTGGACGGAAGAGTTAACCATCTTAGATGTATCATTTTTCGAGAGAATCATTGTTGCAATGAAAGGTCGTGGAGCAAAAGCGTTAACAATAGCAAGTGCTATAATCACATATACAGAGAGGTCTCTTCGCGATCTTGTACGTGATCACTCGGGAAACGGCACCAGATTAATAGAACCAGAGGACTCCGATATTAGAATGCATCAACGGGAACTTCTCGAGTCAATTGTCGCTCTCTTACCTGTCGAGAAAGCAGCTTTCCCAATCAATTTCTTGTGTTGTCTCCTGCGTACAGCTATTTTCTTAAGAGCAGCCAATAGTTGCAAGACTGAATTGGAGAAAAGGATATCAATAATATTAGAACATGTGACCGTAGATGACCTGTTAGTGTTGTCTTTTACTTATGATGGAGAAAGACTATTTGATCTTGAGAGCGTTAGGAGAATCGTTTCTGGGTTTATGGAGAAAGAGAAAAGTGTAGCAGTGTTTAATGGTGGTGATTTTGGAGAAGTTTGTTCCACGGGGATGCAGAGAGTTGCAAAGACTGTCGACGCGTACCTTGGTGAAATTGCTACTTTTGGGGATCTCAGTATATCAAAATTCAATGGAATTGCTATTTTGGTTCCTAAGGGAGCGAGAAAGGCTGATGATGATCTTTACAGAGCTGTCGATATCTATTTGAAGGTGACGAAATCCTTATTTATATATATTAGTGTGACTTAACGAAATTAATCAAGTACATGACTTATTAGAATTGCATTGCTAAAATTGCAGGCGCATCCACATCTGGATGAAATTGAAAGAGAGAAAGTCTGCAGTGTGATGGATCCTCTGAAACTATCCTATGAAGCCAGAGTCCATGCTTCTCAAAACAAACGTTTGCCAGTGCAAATAGTCCTTCATGCTCTTTACTTTGATCAACTCAAGATAAGGAGCAGTGCAGACGACACTCATAATAACAACATGCCAGGAGCCATTGCAACGAGGAACCAATTAGAAGCAGACGTTTCGCTTGTGAAGGAGAATGAAGTTCTAAGAACGGAGTTGTTGAAGATGAAGATGTACATAGCAGATATACAGAAAACAACTGTTACTCAAGGAACTTCAGCTAATAAAGGAAGTTTGAGGAAGACAACCTTCTTCTCTTCTATGTCCAAAACTTTGGGGAAATTGAATCCCTTTAAGCATGGGTCAAAGGACACTTTCAATATTGATGATGGCGCTGTAGATATTACTAAGCCTAGGAGGAGAAGATTTTCCATTTCTTAAATTAATTATGTTATCTATATATATTCACATTGTTTGTTTTTTAATGTTGTGTGAGCGAGGAAAAGAAAAAAGAAACAATTTGTAAAGTATTGATTATGTTGTTTGTTTGTTTGTTCTCCTGTTAGGTCAAGGATTGCATTTATATATATGTCTATGTTCTTCATGTGCTACCATAACATTTCATCTCTTTATCACATTCCTATCAATTGTTAGTTTTGTTGATACAAACTAAGCGGTAGGAAACTAGACATTCCTATCATTGTTAGTTTTGTTGATACAAACTAAGCGGTAGGAAACTAGCCACAGAGTTTTTTCCATTCACCAGAGGTGGGGATCGAACCCTCAACCTTTTGCTTAAGGGGTGAGGTGCTGAACCATCACACCAACTCTAGTGGTTCTTTTGAACAACCTTTCCTTCAACCAAATGCACTACTTTGTACCATTGAATTAATATTGCCGATACAGAATTTGTATTCTTTATAACTCATAAGACATGATGAATACATGAGGCGACAATTCTTCTAATGCTGGATGTATTCAACTTGGAATATGACGTAAATTAAACAACCACAAAAATAGTTGGTTTGGGCAATTCGAGCACTACAAAATTGTTGGTATAAATTTGTAAAATGAAAAACATTGAACCTCTAAATTAAAGTTTCTCTGAAAAATATTTGAGTGTATGTGAATTTGATTAATAAATTATCTGATCAAGGAATTGCATGGGCTTGAAGAAATCAAACGGGATTTTCGTGGGCTTCTGGACCTAATCTTTCTCAGGTTTGTATCACATTAATTCATACATAGGATCTTTTTTAGTGAACTAATATGATGTATGTTTTCATTTCTTATTCAAGAGTATGAGTTATGCACTGGATATACTAAATTTTGTCACAACCAAAAAACTCAAATCATGATGACACTTACCATAACCCGTCAATAATTAAGCCATAATCAGAGACTAGAATGGCAAGTAACAGGCTATCAGGCGAAAGGGAGAAGAATGGGGTAAAAACAGTAAATAAGGCGACTAATAGGGAAAAATAAACAATGCACGCATCAAATAGTGAGGGAAAAAAAAACAAAATGTACAAAATGAATCCCCAAAGACCTGATAATCGGTACAAGAGCCACTATGCATAAGGAGTACTAGATAAGTGCAATATATAAAAAATGATCCCCAAATGATGAGAAATAAGACTAATCCCAAAATAGAAGGAGAAAGATCATCTCCGAAAATTGAAAGCTCACCTTAGTCTTCGATCAACAGCTCTATATGCAGATGGCGTCAACGATGGTGACTTGTGCTAGGATCTGCATCAGAAAAAAAAGATGTAGAATTGTAGTATAAGTTTCAAAAGATGCAGTACTCAGTAGGCATCGTATGCCGATTGAACTCAAATAAGATAAAGACATAATAAAGTGTGAACACACGATAAAGGTAAGAGGAGGATCAGAAAAGAGGTAATCGACTAAGACTAGACAATCACAAAAATATAAGTAAGTATTCAAAAAGCATAAATAAACGTCTAACTATAACCTAATTGGATCCTCATAATCTCAGAAGGTACACACAACAAAAACAAATGCAACCGAGCCTCTATAAGCCTGATAGATGCAAACAATAAGTAATACTAACATAAACTAGGTAGAATTATATGTAATGCGAAAGAACGCCTTGATATGCAATAAACGTACCATATACTCCTCCACTAACCATATACATAGACCATGCTCGGAATCGAACTAGACTTTCAACCAGAAATAATAACAATGCATACCCCAACTCAAACCAGAGCCAAATATATAATAAGTAGTAAAACATCACAAAAGAAAGGTATGCAATCAATATGTAGGGATGTACTTAGTATGCAAGATAAGGAATTTATTAAGTATATCTTACTTTTACCACCGAAATCTTCCTAGAACTCAACCATCTAATATCTTTGATAAAATAACAACTGGCTCCTCTATGTAAGTTAACCTATCATCCAACTGAACTGGATCCCATTGGAGCACATAAGACTCATCTGGAATATAACATCAAAGCATAGACACCTGGAAAATAGGGTGAATGACATATCGAGGCAAGGCTAACAAATAAACTACATCTGCACCCTTCTATAGAATCTCTAATGGCTTGATATACCTGGGCTAAGCTTGCCCATCCTTGCAAACCTCATCATACCCTTCATGGACGACACACAAAGGAATACACACTCACCAACTCTAAACTATAAAACTTGAAGCTTGCGATCAATGTAACTTTTCACTGGGCCCACGGATGGAATCAGAAATTAGATCTGTCATCAAGTCTCTCTCAACTCAATGCTCACGTGCTCTAAAATTAAGAATAATCTGAGCCTTCAGACAATCTAAAATTAGCCCAAAAATTAGAGAAATTTCAAGAAACCAATTAAAGAATTAATCTCTTTTTGAGTCGGGAACTTACGAGTTTAAGATAAAAAATGATCAAGGAATAAGAAGACAATAATCCGAAGCTTAAGTAAATGATCCTAGTACAATTTTCTAAGCTCAAGGGTGTAACAATGGTGAAAAATAGAGTTGAAATGGGTTTGAAATTGTGAAGGGCAAGGTATAAATATTACCAACACTTATAACTAGGGCAGCTAATTTAATGCTACGGTAGTATGACTACTAGACCAACCATACTTCTGATAGTGCTGCTGATGCCTGCTTAGTAAAACCCTACCTCAGAAATATGACCTACGACGACTACCACTGTAACTATCCTGATGACAGGGTCTCTTATGGTTGCCCTTATGAGTCTCGCAATTTAACTCCTCCATAGTATGAGTATGATCAACAAAATTTACAAATGATCTACCTAAAGATACCACGATCTAGATGGCCATAGAGAGATAAAATCTCAACCCTCTAATGATGAATCACACTTTCTTATGCTCAATCAATAGAATCGTAGTGGCATTTCTGACTAATTTATAAAAATTAGCCTCGTACTCAGACATAGTCATGGAACCCTACTCTAACCTTGAGAACTCATCCTTTAAATGCTCATGCATGCTGAAAGATACATACTTCTCCACAAAATCTTAGAGAACTTAATCCAAGTCGCAAGACTAGATCCAACTAACCTGCACTCAATGCATATCCTTCACCACGATCTCATTGTATTGTAAGCTAAAATATGATATAATCCGTACCATGAGAATCCATTAAGACAAAATTATGCAAAATCTTCTAATAATTGATTAAAAATTTATGGGCATCCTCTCTTGGGCTACTAATAATCTCGGTAGAGTCAATCTAAAATTGACCCAATATCTTCTGGTCCTCAGAAGTCATGGTTGGTCGGGCGATCGCTGGCTATTGATAAGTGGTGATTTTACCACTCATTTACACTCAACATTCATGCACATTGGCATGTTTTGAATGAGTAAATAAGACATAATTGTGATTGAATACACTAATATCTATATTTTACAGGCACATAGTTGATGAGATAGAAATATGTAGGTTAGAGCTAAAAATGATCAAAATAAAGAATAAAAGTACTGAAGACCTGCAGTAGACATGGCCTCAATTACCGTGGTCGTGGTCAGTTAATAAGGTCAACCTACTGTAGTCATGTGAGCTAATCGCACTCGCGGTAGTCGCAGTCGTGGACAAGCCTATGCGATCGCGGCTTAGCGAAAAAATACAGTCCAAGGGCAGAAATATAAATGCACGTGGATGTTTCCAAATTTAACCAAAAGAAGACTGAAACCCTATTATTGGATATATTCCATCTTCCCTAATTTTAAGTCATTGTTCTAAGGTTATAGCCTCCATTTTTGGAGAAGACAATATTGTATAAATTTTGTGTGAAGAATACTTTGGAGTCACTTACAAGTGAAGAATTAGTGAACTCCCACTGAAGATTTATTGGATCTCATATTTGAAGTAATATTCACTTAGATTTTCTCAAATCAAATCAATGGAGACTTTGGGTAAAATCTTTACTTATTTATCTTATGAGTAACTAATTTTTCCTTTTGGGATTATGCTAGAATAGGGTGCAATTGCATGTGGGTTGTGATTTATTTGTGCATATGTTAATGTGTTGATTATTGGGTACTATTGTTGCTTGATTAAATTAGTTGAGATTTGTGGGTGAAAACTGCAAATACTCAAATGGGGTTGTTGGTGAAAATCCCAAGCTCTTGAAAACTCAATCTATATTCGAAAGAAGGGTTTGGGTGAATATTAGGAACCAACAACATCCTTGAAAGAGGGATGTGGGAACCAAAGAAATAGTAGACAATTATTGGAATAGTTTGCTAAATTTTCACTACCTTAGACATAAGAGTGATTGTGAAGTTAACTATTCCTTGGGTATCATCCTAGAAATAGGGATGACTAATTGAGGTATTGGATGGCTTTATTTGACGCACTCTTTAGGTACTCAAAAGAGTCAATTAGTGAAATCTTTGAGGCTATGTTGACAAACTAGCCCCAAGGACTTACAACCTAGCCTACCACATTATCATCAATTAGAACATGTACTGAATTATCGCGTCTCCATGCACATCTTTCCCCTAGGAAAGAATAATCCAAAGATCCGAGCCTAATTATTTAGACTCTAAGTATTCATAGCCCCAAATTTTTACTCGAAAAATCCAAAAAGAAATATTAAGTGTGATACCTTTCAAACCCCCATTTTTATCTTTTTGTGCTATTGGTTTGAATTTAGCTGGTATCCATTATTTCAAACTAATTTATTCACCACTCATGTTATTCCTTATGGATTTAACCTTGACTCCAAATTTGGGTAAATATATTGACGGAAATCGCCTTGAATTTAAATTGATGTGTAAGTTGAGCGTTATAGAAAATACACCATTATTGGGGAACAAGTTGCCGTATTGAGTTAATTTAGAATTCTAGCTTACTTTCTTGAATTCAAACTTGTAAATATTTGTTTGCGATTTTCTTTTATTTTTTGTGTTAGGTTGATTTTTGTTTTTAATTTACTTTTCTCTACTATAACATCTTCTGACAAATATAATTTTGGTGGTTAGAAGTCCTATCTTGATGATCCACCTCCATATTGTGACGGACCCCACTTTGGAAGAGATTGCACATATTCACCCTAGATAGAGATAGAAACACCATCTCGATCCTATTGTGAGTATGGTTATTCTTAATGTGGTGGTCGAGATGGACATTGGAGTGATTATCCAAATTACTCATCCCCTTATTATGCTAACTGAGTTGCTAGTTATTCTTATGAGTTTGATAGGTCTTATTAGGAGAATAATCAAGAGCAACATACCGTGTCTAATGGTTTTGAAGTAATGCTTCAAACTATTTTGGATCGGGTAACTGCAACGGAGGAGAATGTGCAAGACATATGTAACACCCCGTATTTTTGGGCTAATCTATGAACCATCGTTCCTACATGTATAAGTTATAATCCAAGTGATTCTCATGTGAATATAAGTTTTATGATCCTTATACTAGTTTGTGAAATGCTCATGAGGTTAAAAATGTTCATAGAAATCATTTAGAGCCAAGTTGAGCTAAGATCCTTAGATTAGTCCAAAGTTTGGTATTTGATTCTACAGGGGTCTACTTTGAACGTGTATAACTACTTTGAACGTGTATAAATTTTTATATACAAGAATTTTACAGCTCAAAACCTGTCAAATTTAGATAATTGTAGCTTTTCAACGATACCAATTTTGCCAAAATCTGATATCCGAGCGAAAAGTTACAACCATTTTTGTGAGAGGCAGTAAGCTGAGGCGATAAGCCTGCGATGCGTGCTCCATCGCCCGTACCTATTTCCCAGGTTCTATTTTTACATATTTTAAGGGAAAAAGGATCCTTTCTTTTACCCTAACTCGTTCATAACAGATAATTAAAGTCCTAAAAGCATTATTTACATCATTATTCATCCTTTTCTCTCCAAAGAGAACCCTAGGCCCCTCAAGAACACCAAGAACTCCATCAAATCCTCTTCAAGAAAAGTCAAGATTTCAAGTTTCTCAATTCAAGAAAGCTTTCAAGATTTTGTCTTTTCTTTAAGATTTAAAGTTTTAAGGTGTATGGAAGTTCATCCATGGGTCCTCTTTCAGCCATGGAGCCCAAAACCCCCTTTTTTTTAATTAAAGGATAAATTTTCCATTACTATGGTATTTCGTATGTTCAAGAAAGATTGAATTTCGTATTTTTATGGTGTTTTTAATTCAATTCAACCCATGTATGATTCCCTGCAAGATTTTGAATTCCTCATTCTATGAATTTGAGTTTTCCATGCATTATTCAAGTAAATACCATGATATATCCTAAATTCATAATGTTTAGAAATATTCTCATGTTTTGAATTCATGCCTTCCACATGTTTGATGAAATTCTCATATCATGTTAAGTTAATTTCAAGATGAATCCCTAAGCTATGAATTTGCCTCATGTTTAAGACATTCTTACGTTCATGTTATGAACTTTATATGTTTTGATGAAACGCTCATGTTTTATTTCAAGCGAATTAAATGTAAATTCCCCAGTTCATGATCTTAGTTATGTAATCCTGCTATGAGATATTCCCACGTTCAAGTTCATGATCATGATATGTTATCAAGTGGTCCCATTCATGTACAAGTTCATGCCTCTCAAGTGTTTGACAAAATGTCTAAATGAAAGCATTGTCAACAAGCTACTATTGTTATGCTATTATGATCATGCCATGTTTTACTTTCAATGCTATCGAGTCCTGGGGGTATTCATTATCCACAATCTAGCTATTTACCTAGAATTACAGTAGCTATAGAATAGTCTCAGTAATATCATGAACAGTAGCACTCAGTTAGTTACAGAGCTCAGTGAACTCAGTAGCAGTTCAGTCAAATCCAGTACAGTCTAGTAATCAGTCCACGGTCTATTCAGTTGGGAATAGGATTCAGCACCGAGTAAACCCAAAGATAGGGGCTCACCTACTAGTAGAGGGTGTGATCCTTAGAAGCAGTCCTTACATTCCACTACGTAGCCAGCGTAGTTTAAGAAATCAACCTGCCAGTTGAGGGTTGATAAGGTGTTTTTACTTGCTAGTTGAGGGTACCATTATTCTCGTTCAGGGCACCTGCCAGATGAGGGTGACTCTTCAGCTTGTCTTTACCCGTGGCATGGTACTGACACCCTTCCAACTGGAGTTACAGGTTGGACCCCAGTTATCTTATTTGGGGCATGTCGATTAGATGAGCACTTCCACAGTTTTAGTTTTAGTTTCAGACTAAGTATAGAACTCAGTTCAGTTCTACAAAATTAGGACTGCCAAATACAGTCACCCAACTCAGTATTGAATTTAGTCCAGTTCTACAGAATTAGGACTGCTAGAAAAATTTACCCAGTTATCAGTAATACAGTTATCAGTAATCTCAGATATCAGTCACTCAATTATCTGAACCCAGTATTCAGTTCCAGTATGAGTCTTAGTTACAGTCCAAGTTACATCTTAGTTACCATCTTAGTTACAGTCTCAGTCATAATCTCAGTCAGTAATCAGATCAGTAACTCAATTTAGTTTCAGGTTTACTTGACCATAGCATACAGTTATCAGTATTTTAGTACCTCAGTTTACAGACTATTGCAGAATCATGTTATACGCTTGGTCTTGCATTCTAAAATAATATAGTTTTCACGAATTCATACTCAGTTAACTCATGTTACTCATTCAGTTCTTACCTCATATGTATAATACTCTATAGTTTCAGTCCAGTTATTCAGACTAAGTACAGTTCAGTCTTACATGTGCAGTATTCAGCTATCAATTATTCAGTTAATCAGATAAGTTAGTATGTTTATGCATTTGTGCTCATTGTGATTGTATATTCAGATACTCAATTTATATTGGTCACCATCATGTAGTTTCAGACCCAGTATTTGTACAGTATCCATATTTTATCATTTTTCAGTTAAAGTTATACTTATATCATTAAAGTAAAGTTTACAAAAATAAAGTGTAGAGATTCACCATCTTATCAGAGAATGTTTGTCACTCATGCTTTAAGATATTTTAGTTTTCAGTTTATTCCAACCTATTGGTGAGTCTACTTACACTTAACATTCATGTTTTACGATTATGTATGAAATCAGTTTTGCTTATTGCATTCACCCCTGCATACATAGTACATTTCAGAAGTATTGATCCACATATACGTCTGTATGGTTACATTATTTCATAATGTAGGTACCAGTTTAGTTCGCACATCATGATCAGACAGTTGCAGATTCCCTTCAGAAGGTGATGAGTTCTCCTACTTCGGGAACTCCAAATAGTTTTAGTTCATGTATAGTTTATTTACTTTCATGTGCATTGATTAGTGATAGTTGGAAGCATGTCCCAGCTACTTATAGTTAGTATAGTAGAGGCTTTATAGATGTCAGTCAGAGTCAGTCATGTAAATTTCAGTTTTATCCTTCAGATTTATCCGATTGTAAAGCTTTATCAGTATTGTTTCAATTTTAGATTTTTAGTATGATTATGATTCCGCACAATAGAACAACTATTTATTATGTTATAATTCAGTTTTTTAATTATATTTCAGTTCATGGGTTAGCTTGGGATCACTTGTGGTTTCAAGTACCGTGTGACAACTAGAGGGTAGTCTCGAGTCATAACAAACTTGGTATCAGAGAACAAAGTTCAAGTGTCCTAGGGTGTCTATGAAGCTGTGTCTATTATAGTCTTATGGAATAATACTGAGACATCTGTACTTTTCTTTGAGAGGCTACAAGGCATTTAGGAAATGTTTCCCTTATTTCAAGTCTTAAATCGTACAGTAGAAGTATTATCTAAGAAATTTATGCAGATCCTCATCTTTCTCTATTCTTGCTAACTCTGTCTTAGTTTAGAGGCAAAAAAAATAGTGAAGCTTAAATTTCTACAGGTATAACTTTCTTAGACAGTCCCTACAGACAGTCATGAGATTTCACGCCAGCTAAAAAGTATCCTATATGTGGCCTTATATCCTAAATTTTGAGATATTTTATTCTTATTCATGAAAATCCTACATTGAGCCAAAGTCAGATATGCTCTCAAATCCCTTCCCAGAATCTTATAATAGCATATGATCTAGAGTCAGAATCATAAACCCAAAAGATTAGTAGTAATATAGTTGGGATGGTGTTATCCAGATTGAGCAGATTATATATTCAAGGGGCTAGTTGTACAGAAGATGAACCAGTAGGATTGAATAGTGTACGCAAGAATTTAAGTTTGTTGATTTGAGATTAAGTATGATGATGTGGATGTGAGTTAAGAGATATGATATTAGCAGACTATAAAGAAACATAAGTAGATGATGTGTTTAGTGAGGCAAATATGTGTTGAGAAGAGTGTAAGTATATGATGATGCTTGCAGAAGCTAAAGTAAGTTAAGGGTAGTATATTCTATGGGAGTTTAGTATTCATGTGTATTATTATACCCCAGACTATAGAGTAAAGTGATTGCAGTTCAATTTAGAGTTTAGTAAATTGGTCCCAGACTTAAGATGATAGCTTTAGTCTAAGGGGGGAGATGATAGAACAAGTGACCATGTCAGGCTCTCAGATTTTAGTAATAGTGCCAGTATGTGTAAAAAAGAAATAAGGGAGGACAATTCCCAACCTATTCTTATCTCAGTGCAAAGTTTTCAGTCATCATGATATCTACTCATGCCTAACATGTCAGCTCCCTTATCACAACTTATATTCATTTACTTTATAGAAAAACCATGTATACTTTTAGTTTCTAGTATGACGAGTTCCAGATCACTCACCAGTACGAATCATGTTCGATGAAATCATGAACTCCAAACTCAGGTTATGCAGATCATAACTTATGTACCCATGCCTTATAGTATGTTCAATTCCAGGTGCTTATGCTACTCCTCTAATGATCAGCAAAATTCAATTTATGTTATGTATGTCCTCAGTTCATACCTCTCTAACAAATTCATGTCGTTGATACTTTATTCCTTAAGCCTCAGTTAAGTGTCAAAGTTATTCTTTCATGTTTCAGGTCCTCATGTTCTAACTTTTAGTCACCTTTCCGTATGTCATGATTAGTTGAAATTCTATGTGTGTTTTCTTAGGCTAGTGCATAAAAGTTTTAATGATAGAGGTTTAGACAATATGAGAAATATGCTTTTATGGTGGATTGATTTCAAGTTCATATGTGGTTATGAAGATAGGCTTGAATGTCATGTTGGTGTACAAGTGGAATGTATAGTTGAGTATACGCTTTTAGTATGATTCAGTCCGTATAGCCAACAATCCAGTCTAGCAGTCAGACAGACAAGTTCCTATGGTTTGCCATATTTCCTATTCATGAGGTAATTCATTCACGACTATACAAGTCATAAAATTCAGTTCAATTCATGCGTGAGGCATTAGATCCATATTCCATATGTTTAGCCATGAGTCAGTTCATAAGTGTCCCGTACATCATCTCAATCTTTCCTTAGTATTTCATCCAAGCTAGTATCATTTAGGGGATGAAGTATCCCAAGAGGGAGATGTAATACACCGAGTATTTATGTCCTAAACCTTTCATTTTCTTCATGAAATAGGATCCATCTTGAAGTAATGGTTACTCATCAGTTGACTCCCTCATTTCTATCTCAGCCTTATAATCTGTAACGCCCTAAAATCTTATCCCAAAACATCACATGGTACTCAAGGCTATATGTAGCCTCAAGCTAACCTTTTGAGCCTGCTACTAAATCTCATACTTACTTCAATGATTCAAAATCAGATAATAAGAATAAATCTCATCAAATTTGAAACACGAAATACTAAAAATATCTGACAAATATCTGAAACTCTAGTCTGACAAAACCTCTACTACTCAAGATCTAGAGAGCCATTGGGAAAAATCCCAAATGACTCATACTCAACTGAAAAGAAATAACCACTGATATCAAATCTGAAGGTCTGAGAAATAGGTCCTCAAACCATGAGGACTCACTAACTACAGAGTGTAGATCAAGGTACTCGAAGATCACTGATGATGCAGAGATTGAGCACCTAAACCTACATTATAAGACAATGTAGCACATAGACGTTTATGTGGATCAGTACTTTGAGGATGTACTGAGTATATGGGGGTTTATGCATTTACATAAAAAATATCATTACTCTTTATAAAATCTAGCATGGAAATATGAATGACTCACATGGCTTGAATAAGTCTGAAACATAAATCTCATAAATTAGGAATAATGAAACATGTAGTATAAATCTCATGAGTCATTATACTTAACTCAAAAATCTGTATTCTTATCTCATTCTCAAAACTTGTAAGCTAAAGGAATCTTTAAACTATGCTTTCTAAACTCATGCTTTCATCTTGAGGAGAATGAAACTTCTTTGAAACTCAAGGACTTAGAACTTTAGAAATGTCAAGACATGGGAAAAACTCTAGACTCTTATGAACTTGGGAGTTTCTTCTAATCGACATAAACCATGTGAGCTACATGGAGTCTGTAAGACCCCACAAAATTCTCTCGTAGTCTGAGCCTTAGAGCGTGTTCTGTGAAGTGTTAATCCAGCCCTATAGGTTGAGAAGTGTATTCCCAAGTGAGACGTATTTCAAACCGTATAGAGTTTCTCTAATATCAACTTTTTGTCATGTAGAGAATTGAATAAGCTTTCTGTCGATATCAAATTTCCCCAAATTTGATGCTCGGACAAAGAGTTAGAGCCATTTTAGTGAGACAGTGTACCACCTAGTAGTTTAGCGCGTCGCGGAGCCAGCCAAAATGGCAATCGTCAAAATTTAGTGAGCCTCTTTGATTATGGTGTGTTGTGCTAAGGCTCAATTTCAGAGTTGTCAATTTCTAGTGCACCAACGCAATTCCATTGCGTTGCGGTGCCTTTCCAGTTCGCAACCAAGGTGGCAACGGATTTCCAACATGTCGTGCCACTAATCAGTTTCCTGATTGTCCAATTTCCAATGAGCTGACACGATTCCACCGCGTCACGCCAGCATGTGAAATTAGGATTTTCAAATTCAATTTTTAAATTTCAAAGACCAATTGGTAACGTCCTAATGCCCCAAACCAGTCTATGTAAGGGATCAATACCCTAAATAATGAAAATACTTCATTATTCATCAATATTTCCCCAAATCAAAGTATTTTCTCTCTCAAGAAGTCAAGAAACCTAGCCAAGAAATCAAGAACAAGACCTAGGGTTTCTAATCCAAGACCCAAATCATCAAGATTCCTCCATTAACTTTTCAATAATCAAGAAACTAAGGTATGCAAATGGTGATTCTTGGGTCCCTTTCATCCAAGAAGCTCAAGAACTCTTTTCTAAATTTCAAAGATCTTATGTTTATGAGTTTTCATGATTCATGTGAATTTAAATTGAAGTTCATACGATTATTGAGTTTCTAATTCATGTTTTGTTTATGAGGTTTAAAGCTTTGACCCTAATATGTGATATTCATGTGATGTTTATAATAAACCCTCTTCAAGTTGCTTGCTAAGTGATGTGTTCAGGTCAATTAAGTGTAGAAATTTTTGAATAAGCAAAACATGCTCCCCATATGTTTGATGAAATCCTTATGTGAAGGAATTACAGCCATTATAGCATGTTGACTAGAAATCCCCAATTGTGTGCAAGCCTATGCATGCAAAGAGTTTGTTGAAAAGCCTTAGCGAATGAATTGTGACATGTTAGCATGAAATCCCATATTACAGTTTTAGTATCAGTTTTCAGAAAAGAACTCAAAAATCAGGACTGTCAGATACAGTCATCTATCTCAGTGAGAAACTCAGATAGTTTCATTGACTCATGGCCTACCCGCTAGATAGGCATGGTCCCACATAAAGTTATTGAATAATCTCATTATCAGATCCAGTGATCACCCATTAGATAGACTTGATCTCAATCTCATATTTAGTTAAGTAACCTCATTATCAGATCTAGAGATCACCCGCTACATAGGCTTGATCTCGATCTCAGATTCAATTGAGTAATCTTATTATCAGATCCAGATATCACCTGCTAGATAGGATTTATCTCAGTCTCAGATTCAGTTGAGTAATCTTATTATCAGATCCAGGGATCACCCATCTAATAGGCTTAATCTCATTCTCAGATTTAGTGATTATTCTTATTATTAGATTCAGAGATCCTTCGCTAAATAGGTTCGATCTCAGATAAAACCTCTTCTTGTCATTGATAGTAGATTCAGGGATCATTCGTTAGAGAGGTTTGATCTTTGATTCAATCATCTAAAAGTAACAAGTTTAGAGTATAGTCATTGATGTGAGTAAATTCAGTTAATCAGCTCCAGTAATATCAGTTTCTGAGATCACTCGCTAGAGAGGAATGATCTCAATTCCTATGCTCGGTTATCAATATCAAGAGATTCATTTGTTCAGTGTCTTGGTATTTGTAGTGAGTTCAGATAACAGAAAAATGATATCCGAGTTTCAGTATTTTAAGTCACGATGATTTCAGTTATGATTTGTGCATTCATGCATGTGTTCTCATTTAGTACTCTCATGATTATTCAGTTAAGTAGTTGTTCATGCATAAACCCTTGCATTTAGCCTTACCTCATCTTCATACTCGATACATTCTCGTACTGACGCTATTGCGCTATGGTGTTTTATTTGACACCTTAGGTTCAGAAGCACGAGATCCAAAGTACCTTTAGTTGCTTAGTCCCAATCAGCAGTAGTAGACATAGTAGTGAGTCATCTTCAGTCGAGAATGATCCTTATTTTTATTATTATTATATCAGACTTAGTTATTCTCAATACACGGAGTTAGTTGGGGATATGTCCCATCAACTCCATAGTTCAGACAGTTTAGAGGCTTTTTGGACAAATATATCACTATTCAGTCTTCAATTTTGAGTATTTTTAGATGTTTTGAACCTTATGGCCAGTTTCTGCTTTTATTATCTATATTATGCAGTGTTCAGGTACAGATATCAGTAGAGGGTTAGCTCGTGGTCCTTTGAGATTATGAGCATCGTGTGACATTTCGATTCCAAAAAATCAGGTTGTTACAAATTTGGTATCAGAGCCTAAGGTTCAATAGTATCCTAGGGAGTCTGAAAACCCCTATCTAGTAGTGTCTTATGCATGGGTGTGTTGCGCACCACATTTATGTACAAGACTCTATAAGATGTTTTAGGAGCAATTTCACTTCTTTCAGTATTCATGTCGTGTAAGTGAGTATGAGCTCAAGTTGATCCTCAGTCTAATCCACCTCTTTTTTTCATGTACAGAGTATGCCTCCTCATAGAGATAATGCCTATAAGATTGATGACCAGCCACCTCAGCCAGTAAATCTTGAGAATGAGAATGTGTCATATGCAAAGTTTTGGGTATCTTTTCAAGCACTAGCCCAAGCTGTGACTAATGTTCAGTGTAACCGTCAGGCTGTGGCCCTACCTCAGCAAGATGGGGGCAAGGCAACCCAGGATGATGCAAACTCTTATATACCTTCTTCAGCAAACCCTCTTGATGATATCTCAAGAAAGTTGTGGGTGATAAAGGAGATTGTATCTAGTTTGCCTCAACGATCAGGAGAGGCCTCTATAGCTCTCTACTCATATGTGACTTGATCAGATTATGACATATATCATGAGTAGTAGAAGAAGCAGGAAGCCACTATTTCCAAGTTAGAGAGAGCCTACTCATCCTTAGCCGGATCACATAGGGACCTCAAGGACTCCTATAAGAAAGTAAGAAGAAGAGGGACAAATTCTTCAGCAAGATGTGGAAAGGGGTAAAAGGCCTGTGGAAGATCCTAAAACCCAATGATAGATTTCCTTCTCTCCGGATAAAGAGTGATGATGAGGCCCCTATGGATTGGTTAGCTAATGATGCTGATGGTGATGGTACAAAGTCAGTAGGAGAGAGAAGCTTCTGATGCAGATTTAGAGAGGACCCATACCTTTTGCCTATGATTTTATTAATTATGCACTGGGGACACTGCTAGCCTTTCAGTTGGGGGTGCCTTTCCTTATATTTGTATTATTTTGATGTGTTGTCGAATAATTTTTATATTGGCCTGCTGACATTCTGATGTTGTTTTTATTTTGATTTTGGGATGTTACATTTGGGCACTCAAATGGTGCCCACATTTTCATGGATTATCATGTAGTTTTATTTTGATTTTTTCTTTTTACTTTAGTTTTATTTTTATTATGATGATGCATGATGAGCCTTGGCCTATGATAGATTAAGTGACGACTTTCTTAAGGGTAAAACGTTGTTTTGCATTTCGAGCCATAGATGTAGGAGAATTCTGAGTACCCATGGCATCTAAGTCATTAATGCAGGGGAATTCTGAGTACCCGTGGCACCTAAGTCATTAATCCAAAGGAAGTCGGAGTACCTGTGGCATTATAAATTTGGGATCCCATTGTACACCATTGGCGAAGTCTGAGTAGCCACATGGTTGATTTTCCCATATTAAGCCAAAATGTGAGGCTAAATCTTTAGTTGTAGCCACAAGTTAGAAAATTGAGCATAGTGCAAATGCAAAACAAATAACCCCCTCTCCCCATCCAAATATTTTTAAAAAATCAAGGGCATGGACGTGAGTGACATTGTAACAAAATTCTTTCTCTTTTTATGACTCCATAAATGTTTGACTTGTTAATAGTGATAGATACTTCAATTTTGTCTTTAACGGAGGGGCAATTGAGTCTCCTTGGTGAATTTTGCATGCCATGTGTGGTGAGCTATTTGCATTCATCTCTTGTATACTTGTGTTATCTAGAACTTTCCCCGTTAGTCTCTCAAGGTTAATTTTGATTTTATTTGGTTGGAGAAATGATCTTAGGCCATCTTTGTTACTTTGGAGACCACTTTATACTAAAAAGCCTACCCATGCATGAATGTAATCCCTAGTTACCTACTTTGAGCCTTTGGATCTTTCTTTGGCAAACACATTACAAGCCCTGAACTATTCTTTTTATCCCTCTTTTGAACCATACCCTCCTTGAACTTGAAATTGTAACTTCAGGTTAAAAGCCTTAGTTGGGGATGGTAATGATTGATGGAAGTAAATGTGGGGCCACAAAGTTATAAGTGAAATACCTACGTGCCCAAGTATTGAAAATAAATGAATAGAAAAAGAAAGGGTCAAACAAATGAAAGAATTGCATAAAAATTACAAGAAAAAGAAATAAAAGAAATGGGTGAACAAAGGACGCAAAATTTAGGCATATAAAAAAAGAAAAGATCAAAGAGGAGTGACCTATAGTAAAAAAGGCAGATTAAATAGTGTGATGTAGATGTTCAAGGAAGGGTGTAGCCATGTTGTTCCCAAATGATATCCTACCCTAACCCAAACCTACATTACAAGCTCAAAAATTCCTTTGAGATCTTCAACCATTTACAATCTTTGTAGTGGCGATTGAAAATAGGGGCAAGCCTATGGTATGACACTTGTTGACATAGAGAGTTATTTTGTGAGGGAGAGAGTTTTTGCACTTAAATTCCCTGTTGCATATTTGGTAGCTTGGTGTGTGGAATTTTCTTTCTTGTGAGGAGGCACGTGAACGAGTTGAGGTAGGTGATTTGTCATCTTCCGAGCAATGAACCAAATGGAGTATAACTTAGTTTTGATCAAAAGTGATTCACTTTAAGAGTATTGGTTTTTGTTGCTTGGTTTCTCTTTAAAGTCTTGTGCATCCTTAGATGTTACATTTTATGATGAGGGGCATAGTAAGAATAGCTTAGCCCATGTACAATGAGCTACTTGTGGTTCTGATTAAGCTTGAAGTCATTGTGATCTTTGAGGCATGAAAATTGGGCATAAAAGTGTATGTCTCATGATAAGGGGTAGTGTTGCTTGAGGACAAGCAAAGCTTTAAGTTGGGGGTGTTGATAAGTGGTGATTTTACCACTCATTTGCACTCAACATTCATGAACATTACCATGTTTTGAATGAATAAATGAGGCATAATTGTGATTGAATGCACTAATATCTACATTTTGTAGGCACATAGTTGGTGAGATGGAAATATGGGGTTGGAGCTAAAAATGATCAAAGTGATGTAAAAAAGTGCAACTGAATACCTGGAGCAGACATGGCTTCAGTTACTGCAGTCGCAGTCTGAGGACCGCTATCACGGTTAGTCAATAAAGTCAACCTACTACAGTCGCATGAGCTAATCGTGGTCGCTATATTCGTGATTGCGGCCAAGCCTATGCTATAGCGTCCTAGCAAAAAAATTCAGTCCAAGGCCAGAAATGTAAATGTATGTGGCTGATCCCAAATTTGACAAAAGAGGACTCAAACCCTATTATTGGATATATTTTATCTTTCTGAATTTTTTGACGTTGTTCTAGGGTTATAGCCTCCAATTTTGAAGAAGACAATATTGTATAAATTTTTGGTAAGAATACTTTTGAGTCACTTCCAAGTGAAGAATTAGTTAACTCCCATTGAAGATTTGTTGGATCTCATAGTTTGAAGTAACATTCACTTATATTTTCTCAAATCAAATTAGTGGAGAGTTTGGGTAAAATCCTTACTTATTTATCTTATGAGTAGCTAGTTTTTCCTCTTGGGATTATGCTAGAACAGGGTGCAATTACCTGTGGGTTGTGATTTATTTGTGCATATGTTAATGTGTTGATTTATGGGTTCTATTGTTGCTTGATTAAATTGGTTATGATTTATGGGTGAAAACCCCAAATACTCAAATGGGTTTATGGGTTAAAATCCTAAGCTTGTGAAGGCTCAATATATCTTCGAAAGAATGGTTTGGGTGAATATTAGGAACTAACATTATCCTTGAAAGAGGGATGTGGGAACCAAAGCTATAGTAGACAATTGTTGGCATAGTTTGCTAAATTTTCACTATCTTAGACATAAGAGTGATTGTGAAGTTGACTATTGCTAGGGTATCATCCTAGTAATAGTCATGCCTAATTGAGCTATTGGGTGGCTTTGTTTGACACACTCTTTAGGTACTCAAAAGAGTCAATGAGTGAAATCTTTGAGGCTATGTTAACAAACTAGCCCCAAGGACTTATAACCTAGACTACCACATCAACATCAATTAGAACATACACCGAATTATCAAGTCTCCATGCACATCTTGCCCCTAGGAAAGCATAATTCCAAGATCCATGCCTAATTGGTTAGACTCTAGGTATTCGTATCCCCAAATTTGTACTTCAAAAACCCAAAAAGAAATATTAAGTATGATACCTTTCAAACCTCCTATTTTTATCCTTTTGTGCTATTGGTTTGAATTTAGCTAGCATCTATTATTTCAAATTAATTTAGTCGCCATTCATATTGTTTATTGTGGATTCAACCTCGAATCCAAAGTTGGGTAAATATATTGACAACGACCACCTTGCACTTAAATTGACGTGTAAGTTGAGCGTTATCATCTATGCAACTAATAATTATAGTGAACCTTTACTTGAGAAGCCACCTGGTCCACCCTGTGCTTCCTTCTGAGCATATGTTCGGGACCCATCCATCAGCTGACCTCCAATCATACCCAATAACTGGATTAGGGAATATCAAAGGGTAGATGTGGCTATAAATCCAAGTAAAGCCTAGGTCAGTCCCTTATTCGTTGGTTTCTGTCACTGCAGATCCTCTGGCACCACCTCTAGTGTAATCTTTGGCTTCGAATCACTAAGTGGCTCTAGTGATGATTGATGTGCGACGAACTTAAATTTCAACACTTAAAATAGTGAATATTTGTGAGTACAAAGGTATTACTATATGAATATAATGGGTATTTTGGTGTTTGCAGGTCAAATAGGTTTAGCAGAGTGGAGTGCTGGAGTTTGGTCAATAAGACATCAGACGACTTTATGTCACGATCGTGGAACCTGAACAGGATTATACTCAGGCATTGTAGGAAAAAGTAGAGGATGATTCTCAAGATAAGGTTATATGGAAACTTTCCACAATCATACATTGATCATACTACTGTACAATCTAATCATGGAAAAAGTGTTACAGGTGTTAAGTCAAAGGGATCAAATGATGACTTATCACGATTGTATAGTTAATTCATGATCATCCCAAGGTGTTATGGGAAGATAGTCTAAATTTATAGCTTTCATAAGTTTGAAGTGTAGGAAGATCAGACGAGAGCAAAGAACGATCATACCTAGAAACTACAGAGTCATACTGAGGATAGTACTAGACAAAACTTGAATATGACCAACTCCATGAGCAAACCACTAGCACTAAGGATGATTGTGGAATCGAATCACGATCGTACCTTCTATTCATCCAAGCTAACCGACACAAAAATCTTATTATGCTTAGGATATGTTTCGTTTTTTTCTATAAATACTCTTATTCGTTCTTTTGTATAATTTTATATTGTATTACATTATTGTAAGGTTCTAAGGTACATTCTTGGTCTTGAATCACAAATATTAAATATTAAGATTTTTAGTCAAAGTGAGATCTTGGAATTTATTTTCTCATTATTGTATGTTAATGAATATGGCTTCTTTTCAAATTTCTTGTTGTGTTCATAAAATTATGAGTAGCTTAGAACCATAACTAGGGTTATGGGAACTATGATGAATTAAAAAAGTAGGCTAAGTGCATTGTAATTCTAGATCAGTGTGTATGCATGTATTGGTATTTTTTTTATTATGATTGCCTTCTAATGAGTGCGCAACATTAGAACTTGCCTGAATTCTAGACTTGCTCCAGAGAGAAGTAGAGATTAGAAAAACTAAATAACAATAGAGATCTCAAGCTATCAACCTTCATCTAATAACTTAAGTCATAGTAGGGAGAGTTAATCTGACATTAAGAACAGGGGTTACAAGTGCAACACTTAGAGACCAAGAGGAGAAGAGTTATATTCATCTAATCTAGGTTGAGAGACCATTAGATTAACCCATCTCATTAGATTTAGCATGCAATGTATTATAATAGATTGCCAGCACAAACAACCTATGTAATAATAAATTCTTGGGGAGTGTGGTCCTAGTGCCTCGCTCATAATGATTACAAATACTATAAATCAACTGTTACTACTGAATTCATTACTTTCAACATCCTCCTCTTTCTTTGGAGATTGTTATTGATTGCCTCGACTACACTTTGACTGGTATTTCAACCTTTTCCCTGTAAGATTAACCCCAACCTTAGCTGGGTTCTATATTTGACAACAAGCTCTTTATAATTATTGTGAGGTGTACTTTGGGTGACATCAAATTTTGGTGCCATTGCTAGAAAGTATGATTACAGAGTTGATTTGATTCATTTCCGAAAAGTATGATTATGGAGTTGATTTTATTATGTTTGTTGGGCTTATTGGTTGCTATTTCACGATTTTATTTCTCTATTGTAGTTAGGGAACACATTAGTATATGTTGATACTCGGAGTCAAGAAAATACCCTGATTCTATTTGATAAGATCTTGAGAGAACTTTGAGACAAAATTATAGAATAGTGAATAAAGGAGTTCATGATCAAGAAACTTGCTCTAGGGGATTCATAATGAGGCTGCCATCTTGAATCAACCAAAACATTAGTATGATGCTTATAAAACTAAATAAAAAGTCACTGCTTGGTTGATCACTGAGGAAAATACCAGGCAAAAATTGCCAGCGAGCAAAAAGGGAAGAGAGCGAGAGAGATAAGATAATGCAAACCATCTAATTGCATTTAATGAGAGGGACAATATAGAAGGAATATGGGGCAATAGATTGTACAATAGTATATCCCTCAATACAAAGTTCCAGAAGAAGACTTGGATTATTTAGGATCGATTGAGATAGGTTCTATCATTCTAGTAGAAATGTCTTAAGGGACGATGGTTGACATTACTAATGCTATGATCCACTTGCTAAAATTGAAGTAGGTATTCTCGATCTTACCTACTGATGATAGAAATATGCATATGATGAACTTTTTAGGGATCAAATTGAGGTTGTTTTCTTTCTTTGGAAGGATAAGCTACATTGTGGTTGGATGGACTACAACAAAGATCTATTACTACTTTTTATGAGTTGAGGCTCAGTTAGGCTCTATTTCACACATGGTTGAGGTTCAAAAAGAAGCTGTAGAATGTTCTAAATCATAGGATGACTGGTAAAAGTTTTCTTGAGATATTCTACAAGCCTTGAACTCAAACACCACGATTGTTGAAGACATTATCATAGGTGGGGAATTTATGAGTCTGCATTGAGAGAATGATTATGAGATCCTAGATTGTATCACAAATATAAATCGAGGGTGGCACATTCGAGCGATGGATATACCCACATACATTTATGAAATTAGAACATTTGATGAGCAGAGAGCATTAGATGAGATAATAGCTTCAGAGGTAGCGCCATTGAGGACTGAGATTGGGTTGCTTACAAATAATTTGCGGCAAAGGGATAGATGAAGGTGACTATGATTGGTGCACAAGGTAAGGATCATCAGTATGAAGATTTGAATTTTAAAAAAGTGGCAAAGTATCTAGATAGAGAGATAGCAGATTTTCGAGCCAAGGTCCAAGGGTCTAACCAAGATAACTGAAACTCTTGGCAAGGGTATTATGGTTAGAACTTCTGTAGAGACAATGAGTACAAATAAGTCTAGGTATAGAGATAGAAGTAGGGATCGAAATGGTGCAGCAAACTATGATACTTCAGTAACTATAGGATAGAAGACATGCTTTCAAAGGTTGTGAAAAGGGTAGAGAAAAGAGAATACTATCTTAACAAGATTAAGAAAGATATTTCATGGATAAATTAGAAGGTTGACTCACATGCTACCACCATAAAACAACTTAAGAAATAGTTTGATCATATTTCTGTGGTGGTGATGCATCATCAACAATGTATATTTCTATGAGACACCATCTAAAATTTGAAAAAGATGGTCATTGATAGGGTATCACTTCAAAAAGTGTCAAGATGTGCCCGTGATTATTGATGATGAGGTAGAATGGGTGGTTAGAGATGAAGAAAAATTTGTTGAATATAATTTTTTTATCCCTTTTTAACTTGAAGGGTTGGAAGACATAAATTTTGACTTTTTAAACAATTTAAAACTTTAAAGAAAATTTTGAAACAATCAAAGAAATTACAGAGTCACCACTAAATTTATTTGGAAATAAATTAAGAAAAGTTTTTAAAATAAAATCCTAAGTCTCAAAACAGAAAAAGATACAGGCCTTTAAGAAAATTCCGTGTAAGAGGTTCTTATTAATATTTTAGGAAGGTTTTTAAGGAAGCTAAAATGTACACTAACTTGCGGTTATCTGTACTATTTGAAAACCACTTTGACCAACTTAGAAAAAAGAAAAGTTGGTTTTTGAAAAGAAAGTGATTTTGGACGAAACTTGTATAAAATCAATTTTTGACGACTTGGTAGGGAATTTGACCAAGTCTAAGAAAATAAATAGTAAATAAGAATGTAAAGAGGGAAGACTTAGTCTCGTAAGCCCAAATCCATCAACCCTATCCTAATCTAATTGGGCATTTGACCCACCTGTACTAGTCCTAATCTAAATGTTGGGTTTTGGCTCATAACTTATCCTAAACTATTTTTCTGAATCCATTAGCTCAGAATCGACTTCACCTATATTGAAATACAACTTTGGCTTTGAGGCTCCAAATGAATTAATAAATAAATGATTAAATGAATAAATTAAAAGAAGACAACAATAATAAAAATTGTGACTTTTCAAGTCTCTTAGTGACCTCATTAGTGGGTTTTGAACCATTTTCCTTCTTCGTCTATCTTCTAGCACTCGAACGCCATATAGTCGACCTTGGGTTTAAACTTCAAACTTAACTCGAAGAGGTGGGACTCATTGGCCTGTTACAAAATGCAACAGGAGAGGAGTCCATTTGGACCCAAGACATTTTTTGCAAGCAAAAAAAGATAAAGAAATTAATATACATTCAAGACATAAAAGTTACATATTTCAAAGAAAAAGAAAATATCAAGAACCAATTTTTGAATGATAATGATAAGCACACTTTCACCGTATAACAAGAATGAGAGTCAACATATAAAATACAAAGCAAATATCTCCACTTACATGCCTCATGATTTATGTTCATATTAAGAATGAACAAAGGTAAAAGGAAGAAAACCATATTCAATGAATTAATGCCAGAACAAACAACATAAGCTTCCAAAAGTAAACGTATGAGGCAATAAGAAAAATACCCATGACTTCTAAAATTGAACAAACATAGACACTAATCCATGTAATAAGAGAAAATAAAGGCTAACTAATCCATGTAATAAGAGAAAATAAAGGCTAACTTTTCAAGAACGAAAATCTTTAAACTCCAGCCAAGGCGACATTAACAATGATTCATGCATCAAAATTATGGCCAACTTTAAGGAAAACATGTAGCAACCTATGATTTATCTTTCTAGGAAATCGTTGATTCTCTTTTGATATTATGAATCAAAGAGAGACATGAATCAAGTCTTGACACACACAAAGAGAACATATAGCAATTCGGACTAAGAAAATTAGAATAAAAGTTTAGCATCTCTAAAAGTGAATTATTATTCAACAATCATACTATGCATGATTCGAAAATATCTAAATAATTCTATTTAGCCTCAAAAGTCTGAACTTTCTCATCATTTTGACAAGACAACATGCGAACAAAAGAGGAATAAGCATCTTGGATGGAAAATAAAGCTAGCATTTCATCAATTATATTAGAATTTTAAAATCCATTAAAATAATTAGCAAGCAAATGACAAGTTCTTGACTTAACCGATTACTATTTTATTAAGGAAAAACAAACAATCGTTACTATTCTTTTTGACATAAAGAAAATAACTTTACATGTTAAAAACAAATATATCCGCCAACAATGAATTAAACAAAGTATAAGAACATCTTTTAAGCAAAGATTGAAACTTTATCCATAATTATCAAGGAATAAATTTATGAAGGAGAAACAACCAATATTATCTATTCTTTTCAACATAAAGAAAACAACTTTACATGCTAAAAACTAACATATCCGCTAACAATGAATTTAAACAAAGCATAAGTACATTTTTTATGCAAAGATTAAAAAACTTTATCTATAATAATCAAAGAATAAAGTAAAAGAGGAGAAAAAATCAATATTAACTATTCTTTTCAATATAAAGGAAACAACTTTACATGCTAAAAATAAATATATCCATCAACAATGAATTTAAACAAAGCATAAGTACATCTTTTAAGCAAAGATTGAAACTTTATCTATAATAATCAAATAATAAAGTCAAAAAGGCACGTATAACTATTGCTGGCTTATTTTTATACCATGAATATGAAAATAACCATAATATCGATACCACAATGTCCTATGACCTTCAAGGCCATCTACAACAAATAATTCCAGCAAATAAAATTATAACTATGAACTATGAAGAAGAAAAAGATGAAGAAGAAAATGATAATAAAAATAAAAAAAAGGAAAAGGTGTGTTTACCTTTTTAAGGGTAGAAAAATAGGACTACAAGCTTTCTCTGGAGTCTTGATCACCATCGAAAAGCGTTCAACTCGAGAACTTTGATTAGCCCACGAATTTCATGAAAAAGGAATATTTTTTACTAAAATAAAAACCCTTCTTTGCTCAAAGCTTTTTTCCAACCTAGAGACGTGGTCTTTCTATCAAAATAATGATAGTAGTTATAGGAAAGGATGGGGATTCAATTCTTTTCATCCACCAATGTGTGAGAGAGAATTTAAGAGTGTTTTTGAAATTTTAAAATTAAAGATAAGGTGAGGGAAATTGTACAATTTAGTATAATTTTTGAATTCCAAAATTAGAAAAAGGACAAGGTTAAGGGGGAATTGTACAATGTAGTACAATTTTTGAATTTCAAATTTGAATTAAGACAAGTTTGGGGGAGAATTGTACAATCTAGTACAAATTTTTAAATTCAAATGGGAAAAAGGACAAGGTTGAGGCGGAAATTGTACAATGTAGTATAATTTTTGAATTTCAAAATTGAATTTTGGGATTTGAAATTGTTTTGGTGGGAATTAGCTAGAAGCTCTAAGAGTTTTTGAGAATTTTGAGGTTATTTAAAATATAACCCCAATTGACATTTAAAATTTAGCCAAATTTATTTATTTTTGACCAAATTAAAACTCAATTAGCGGAATGAATAGCAATTATGGCCAAATCTAATAGATTGGGTAAATTAAATTAAAATTCGATACTAATTAATACTTACTTTAATCCCAAACTCCTTGATTTAATAAAATCAAATAAATATTTCTTCAAATAAATTAATTTGTAGAACAAATTTTATTTAAATCAAGACTTTATCCGTTGAGATTAATTTTCAATCTTAAAGTAAAAGTCCAATTTTGATAAAGATGTTCATTTAAGTAAAATTTTTTTATACAATTTCGCATATGTAAATATGAAAATGTAAAATCGTCAATTAAATGACAAAATTAACCCAAACAAATATCTTAGAGCGCCTTTATCTGGATGAAATAAATATTGCGATTTTATTTAAAATTGAAGAAACCCAAGGTTAAATTTAGTTGTGGAGGGCAAAAATTAGGTGTCAACAACTGCTCCCCCCTTCGGGTAGGGTGGATAACTATAATCCTGGGCTAATGGAGATTGACGTTCCAAATTTTTGTCCAACCAATAATTCATTTCTAGAAGAGGTTGATTTTTGCACGAGTTTTATGGAGTTCCGGCCTGGACCCGGTATCATGTTTCCTATATATCTCAGGATACATGAGAATTCATGCCACTTGTAGTTCATAAAGCTTGATCTAAAGCATGATTTTTAAAAATTTATAAGCTATCTCAATTTTTGAGTTTTTGATGAAATCGAAAAGCTGGAGAATAAAGGAATTTGGGGGGAGGTTGGAATAATATCGAGTTATCTATACAGAACCCAACCTATATATCCTTGAGACTCAAGAAATCAAATTATTTATAGTTTGACACAATCGATAAAAAAGATAGTCTTTTATTTTAGACAATCTTTGACTCGGGATGAGTGACAAGTTGTTCGAGTTATGAAAAAGAGGATTGAAACCTCTTAACCATGAATGTGAAGCTATTCACATCCATGGGTAAGAATTTATCGGGACATAATTTCCAAAACTCTAGGCGTCCTATCACTCGAATTTGAAGGATGTAGAAGGTTACCCTCGATATTAGTTTAGAAATATCTCGAGAGTGAAGCTAAAAGAAATATCCCAAAGTACCCACATTCCTTCTAATAGGGTGTAGTTTAATTGGTGGTGGTGATCATCCTTTAGCTTATGTCCAAGGAGTTTGACGTCCCTCTTCATCCTTTAGCTCGCATCCAAGGAGTTTGACGTCCTTCTTCAGACTATGTCCTATTTTGCTACTAAGAAAAAGTTCTATGTTGTGCTGTGTCCTTTTTGGACTCGTCTGTACCTATGGTTGTGATTTGATATTTTCATCCTCTCGGATGCTCTCGACAATGTCTCAAACAAAAATCATTAGTGCTAAATATAATCTATAAAAGGGGTATATAGTCCTTTTACCATATCTCCACATGAATTATTGCCTAAAAAGTGAAGTCATTCTCTCATGTACCTGTTTGGAATGAAATAACTTGCAATAACAGACACAACAATCCTATTAGTTGCTGTATAATTAGTTCATTTATTGATTGAATATGTCTTCAAAGTGGGGTGACCCTTTTGGACACCGATAACACTTTTTGAAGAATGATCTCTACAACCATGTAATCTTATCCTGATGCGGCAACCTTTTTCTTCTCCTATAATGATTGTTGTATGTGGAATAATAACTTCTCCGGTTATTGACAATGATTATTTGCATGTGACCTTGGGTAAGTCTTGCGCATCTTTTGCGTCGATACGACTTATAGATTTCTCTTGAATTGTCAATCTGTGGATAATCTTGCCCATTGTTTGATATTGGATACGAGGCAAATTATGAATATCCTTTGAATTACTAGTTTTTAGGTAAGCCTACACATTATCCAACATTGTATAAAATATGGCTTATATATATCCCTCCAATCTCTATATCTTAGGTATTCCCGCCCATCATCCGACCTTAGATACAATATGACTTATAGATATCTCTCAAATTGCTAGTATTTGGATAATCTTACACATAATCAATCTTGGATATGACACGGCTTATAGATAACCCATGGACGTATCATTTTTATAATCTCACATATTCTCCGGTAAGGATTTAGTTGCGACTTATGGATGACCTTTAAACTATCGATCTTAGGGTAGCCTTGCACACTATCCATTTAGGATGTTGTTGCATCTTAATGATGAACTATGGACTATAAAATCATAGGTAATCTTTCACACTATCCTATTTCAAATAATATGACTTATAAATGACCCTAGGATTGTCAATTTCTAGGAAGTCTCATATGTCATTCTCTTTCAGGCAGTGACCTGAATAGGTCCCTTCGAATCAAAGGGCTTTTGATGTATTCAGATGATGATTAATGGTGAGATATCCCCAACACCAGAATTTATGTCTCGCATGTTAACAAATATTAAATGCCAATGAGATGCTCGAAGCCAATGTATGCTCTTTCATGTGTCAAAAGATATTAATTGCTGATGATACCTCACGCCAGCGTATACTATCTCATGTGTCAATAGATATTAAAGACCGATAATATCCTTGATACTAATGTATGCTATCTCACAAGTCAACAGATATTAAATGTTGATGACATTCTCGACGACAACTTATGCTATCTCGCGTGTCAATATATATTAAATGCAGATGATATCCTCGATGCCAGCATATGTTATCTCTCATGTCAACAGATATTAAATGCTGATCATATCCTAGATACCAGTGTATGCTATCTCATGTCTCAACGAATATTAAATCTTGATGATATCCTCGATGCCAGCGTATGTTATCTCGCGTGTCAACAGTTATTAAATGCTGATAATATCCTCAAAGACAACGTATGCAATCTCGTGTGTCAACAGATATTATTCTCCAAAGTATCTTCCAAGGCCAGACCATATCATCTTGCATGGCGAGATATTATAGAGACTTAGTTAAATGGCATGATGGCCTTCTTGGTTATGAAATAATATGAAATGGCCCTCTAGGCAATGACATGAAATGACACTCTCATCAATGGCATAAAACAGCCCTCTCGGTAATAAGATGATATGAAATGGTCCTCTTTGCAATGAGATGCTATGAAATGGCCCTTTTGGTAATGGCATAAAATGACCCTCTCAATAATGAGATGATATGAAATGGACCTCTCGGCATGGCCCTCTTGGCAATGGCATGAAATGGCCCTCTCGATGATGATATGAAATGGCCCTCTCGGCAAATGGCATGAAATGGCCCTCTTGGCAATGAGATAATATGAAATGGCCCTCTCGGCATGGGATGATATGAAATAGTTCTTCTAGTGATTTGAAAATAGTTTTACCTGAGTTTGTTTGTCTGCATTTTGCTTTCAACATGTACCAGTACTCAAGGTAGACAGTTAGTAGACACAATATTGGTCCAACTAGAGACCTCAATCAAGCTTTATCATAGTTTAATGACAAATACTAAGCATCATAGTTTGAATGACTTATTCCACTATTAATCTTCTATTTTTGAAGAAATAATTGAATAATAGATCCACTGGATGCAAGTAAATGGGGAAAAATCATTGTTTAGCAATTACTCAAATACTGTTTGCTTCACTTCAAGGAAAATTGGATGACTTTTGATCTTCCTCCTATTGAGTGATCCTTTGATTGTTGTATTTATTGTGCCGACTTCCTCGAATGCACTTGCGCTCAAGGTAAATATTTAGTAGACATAATCGCTTTTTTCTAGCGACTATTTTTAGAAAAATTCTAAATATAATATTCATAAATAAGATAAGGCACCTTTGTTTGTCCTTCATAGTCTCGAGAAATGAGATAGACAATTCAGAAGGTCCTCGATAAACGGGTAATAGACCCATTTTTGGGGCTACCCAAAAATACCATTATTGAGCATTATATTCTTCGGTGTGGGTCACAACTCGCTTGGGGATTTCTTTTTTCTTTTGAAAAAGAATCCTATTTTTGTGTATTGATCCCTGCATCTACAGAAAAATGATTTGTCTTGAGTGAAACTACTCCATGTTGACCTCCTTCGATCCTTAGTTTGCTCCTCGCCATCTTTTAGGTACTCCGTTATGTTGGGACTTCCACCCTGACTCCTCGTTCCACTAGATGCCTTGGAAATCACTAAGTAAAAATATTTGCATAGACTTTCGAAAGTAGTCTTAACTTTAAAAACAAGTTTCAAAACCTTTGTGGAAATTTTGAGGACTTCTTCAAAATTTTTGTCCAGTTTAAAGTTGTTTGAGATGATCTCAGCTCGAGAGGATCCGAAGTATTTGTTAGTCTTCGTTCTCTTTGTTGAATGATGATCTTCCTCTTGTGAATATTTGAGGCTACTTCTCAAAAATTCTGCCCAGTTTCTATTTCCTGTGACTATATGACTGAGCCATTGGGATGCCTACGCATCCTGTTGAAGCAGGAATCAGGTCAAACATAGTTTAGGTCAACACGTAGTTCATACATAAAAGGGAAAGGTGTGTTTACCTTTTTGGGATAGAAAAATGGGACTACAAGCTTTCTTCAGAGTCTTGATCATCACCGAAAAGCATTTAACTCGAGAACTTCGATTAGCCCACGAATTTCATGGAAAAGAATTTTTCTTTACTAAAATAAAAACTCTTATTTGCTCAAAGCTTTTTTTTTTCCAAACCTTGAGACTTGGTCTTTCTACAAAAATAGTGGTAGTATTTATAGGAAAGGATAGAGATTCAATTCTTTTCATCCACCAATGTGAGAGACAAAATTTAGTGGTGTTTTTAAAATTTTAAAATTGAAGATAAGGTGAGGTGGAAGATAAAGTGGGAAAATTGTACAATATTGAACACTTTTTTAATTTTAAAATTGGAAAAAGACAAGGTTAAGGGGGGAATTGTACAATGTAGTACAATTTTTGAATTTCAAAGTTTGAATTAAGACAAGGTTGAGGGGGAATTGTACAATCTAGTGCAAATTTTGAAATTCAAATTGGAAAAAGAACAAGGTTGAGGGAGAAATTGTACAATGTAGTACAATTTTTGAATTTCAAAATTAAATTTTGGGATTTGAAATTATTTTGGTGGGAATTGAGTAGAAGTTATGAGAGTTTTTTTGAGAATTTTAGAGTTATTCAAAATATAACCCCAATTGAGATTTAAAATTTAGCAAAATTTATTTAATTTTGACCAAACTAAAAATCAATTGACGGAATGCATTGCAATTATGGCCAAATCTAAGAGATTGACTAAATTAAATTAAAATTCGATACGAATTAATACCTCCTTTAATCCTCAACTCCTTGATTTAATAAAATCAAATAAATATTTCTCCAAATAAATTAATTTTGAGAACAAATTTTATTTAAATCTAGACTTTATCTATTTAGATTAATTTTCAAGCTTAATCAGTAAAAGTCCAATTTTGATAAAGATGTTCATTTAAGTAACAAAATTTATACAATTTCACATATGTAAATACTAAAACGTATAATCGTCAATTAAATGACAAAATTAACCCAAAAAAAATATTTTAGAGCGCATTTATCCGGATGAAATAAATATTTCAACTTTAATAAAAATTGAAGAAACCCAGGGTCAATAACAAAGATGTGGTGGTGGACGAGAATACATCTGAAAAGCCTCTATTCGATGAAATAAGGCCAAGGGAAGAAAGAGAAAGGACAAAGAGGTCCAAAGATACTGACTTCCATTCCATGACCTCTTCCCTGCTAGCTTCCTATATTCAAGTTTTAATAATGACAAACTAATGAATGAATTTTCAAGATATTGAAAGATCGCTAATGATGGAAGGATATCTCACATAAAGATATGAAGGATCAAAGATGGCTAATTAACATAGAAGTAAGCAAGAGAGTCGACTCCAAAATGGAAGGGCATTCAGTCATAAAGATCCATAACCATGACATCTAAAGATTATGGAAAACAAATCAATCAAGCATTTGAATAAAATCAAGAAGGATCACAGTCCCAAAATAATGGCAAATCAAATCAATCAAAACTTAGAACAAAAGAAAGGAAGACTACAACCTCTACATGGACATGTCTGATATGTACATGTATAGCGGTGGAAGTTGCACCATGTATGGACATATATGATATAGGCATACTTTATGGTGCCATCCCTCAATCAAGAAATCAATTCAAATCCTTGATTAAGAAGAAATCTCTTGGGTTTTCTTTCTAGAAGCAATGACAGAGGAAGCTAGAAACTATAAAAGAAGAGATAAAAGGCTGAAGCACGTACACAACTTCAAGGAGAAACCTCAAAGTGTCTCAATCTTGTCTCACAAAGCTTTGTAATCTTTAGCTCACAATTGTTATATAAATAATAGGATCCATTCAACTTTGTAATACAAACTAAAGCTGTGCCACAAGATTCGAAGAACAAAAGAAGTCTTCAAAACTTGTTTCTCATTATTGTACTCGAGCCAACACTGAAAGATCTAAAGAAATGTTGAAACCCAAGGGGACTGGAAGTAGGCAACATATTGATGTTCTGAACTAGGATAAATCTTTGTGTTCTTTAATTTAAATTCATTTATTTATTTATGTCTTTTTTTCAAATCTGATCTATTTTGTGATGTATACTATTCTATAGGCAAGTTGACTATGAGGAGCTAATAGTTAACTAATAGAAAATTTTCAATTCACCCCTTTTTGAATTTCACTCCCCCTTTTCCACAAAGACTAAAGAGGAAAAGTACCAAAAGCTTATGTACATGTTGAAGGAGTTGGCGATAAATATCCATCTAGTTGAAGCACTTGAGCAAATTCCAGTTGCACGATATTTATTAAGGATTCGGTGATTAAGAAGAGGACAATCAGATATAAACCATTGATAATGTGCTCCATTATTGTGCAATAGCTTCTAAATCCTTGGTTGAGAAGATGAAAGACCCTGGATCCTTCATAATCCCATTCACTATTGGGCTTTTTAACTTTGCAAAAGCTTTTTGTGATTAGGGTGCTAGAATTGACTTGATTCCACTATAGTTTATCGATAGTTGGGGTTAAGGGCACCCAAATCTACTTTTACAAGGCTTTTCATGGTGGATCACACTATGAAGAAAAATTTGGTAATCTTATGTGATGTTTTGGTGAAGGTTACATCCTTCATCATTCTAGATGATTTTGTCATCCTTGACTGAGGTTTTCATTACCTTAGGGAGACCATTCCTCGTGACTTGACATGCATTGGTTAATATAGAGACTGGGCAGATAAAATTCCAGTTAAATAATGAGTTGGTTACCTTTAGTGTGTGCTAGTCCATTAATCATCCGAATGATATACACGTAATCTTTATGATAGATACAGTCGACAAGGTTGAGTTGGTAGTTCCTATTAAGAAGAGACTCCCCGCTTGACGCCCTTATAATAGTAATTATTAATTTCGAGAGTGATGATATTGAGGGTTATAATAAGATGGTTAGCATACTTAAAGTCAAGGGTTCATATAGTTTTGCACCAACAAAGTTAGATATGATTGAAATAACAGAGTGACCCCACAAATTTGGCCTTTTATTGAGGAGTCTCTAATTTTGGAGCACAAATCTCTTTCATTCCATCTTTATTATGTATTTTTTTGATACATTAAGACTTTTATAGATATTATTATAGTTAATTTGGAAGACTGGGAAGTTGAGGATTTGTTTTCTATTTTGAAGAAGTTCAAAAGGGCCATTAGATAGTCCATTGCTGATATCATTAGAATCCTGCCTGGAATTTACACATATAAAATCCAAGTTGAGTCAGATTGTGTGCCTGGTATTGAGCATCAATGGAGAGTAAATACGCCGATGCAAAAGGTGTTGAATACAAAAATCATCACGAGGTTGGGTGCGGGAGTGGTTTATCTAATTATAGACAGTAAATGGGTGAGCCTGATCTAATATTTGCCAAAAAAGGTGGAATCACTATGGTTCCAAATGAGAAAAATCGGTTTATTCCTATGAGGCCAGTTACCGTTTAGTGTGTTTGCATGGGCCATATGAAGTTGAATGCATAGATCGAGAAAGATCAATTTTCAATGACTTTTGTTGATCAAATGTTAGACCGTATTGCTAGTAAAGAATGATATTATTTTCTTGATGGTTTTGAGTTAGAATCAGATTTCTAGTTCCCCTAAAGACCAAAAAAATACCACTTTCAGTTTTTATATGGGATTGCATATTCAAAAGGATGAATTTTCATATATGTAATGCACTTACATCAATTCAGCATTGTATGGTAGCTATCTATTCTGAAATGGTTGAGGACACTATTTAGGTGTTCATGGATGACTTCTTGGTTGTTGGTGATTCATTCTAAGATTAATTTACATATCTAGATAATGTTTCTAAGGAAATGCAAGGAATGCAACTTGGTCCTAAATTAAGAGAAGTGCGGCATCTTGGTGAAAGAAGGAACAATTTTGGTCACAAAATTTAAAAAAAAGGATTGAAGTTGACAAGGAAAAGATTGAGGTGACTGAAAAGTTGCCTCCACCAATTTTTGTGAAGTGTATTTGTATCTTTTTGGGACATGCTAGTTTCTATTGAAGTTTCATCATGGAATTTTCTAAAATTACAAGTACTTTGTGCAATTTATTGGAGAAGAAAGTGAAATTTCTGTTTGATGGTGCATGTTTGAAGGCATTTGAGTGCCTGGAAGAGAAGTTGATTTCAGCCCTATTATTGTGTTTCCCGATTGGTCATCGCCATTTGAGGTTATATGTGATGGTAGTGGTGTAATGATAGGGGAAGTTCCAAGTCAAAGTCAAGAGATGATCTTACATCCCATTGACTATACTAGCAAAGATCCTAACTCAACTCAAGAAAATTATACTGTGATTGAACAAGAGTTGCTCGTTGTGTTGTTTGGTTTTGAAAAATTTTGATCTTATATGATTGGCACAAAATTTATTATTCATACTGATTACACAACTCTTAGGTACCTTTTGGCAAATAAGGATATGAAGTCAAGGTTGATTTTTTGGGTACTTTTATTGTAGGAGTTTGACTTTGAAGCCAAAGACCAAAAGAGGACTAAAAATCAACTGGAATATCATTTATCATACCTTAAAGAAAAAGAAATGCTAAAATTAAAATATGAACTTGAGATTGATGACACTTTCCCGGATGCATTACAAGATTGGCTGCATCACAAGATTTAAGTCCACGGTTCACTGATTTTGTAAATTACTTAGTAAGCGATGTGTTTTATGAGGACATATCATTTCAGTAATGTAAGAAGTTTATGCAAGATGAGAGGAAGTTTTTTTTAGGAATAGAAATGTTTTTCTAAATTTGTGCAGATGGAGTGGTTAAAAAATTAGTTCCTGGGGTTGAGATGATGAGTATCTTGGAGGCATGTCATTCGTTCCTAGTTAGGTGTCATCATAGCAATGCGTGGATTGCGCAAGATCTTGAAATACTGAAACTATTGGCCTACCATTTTCAAGTATGCACATGATTATGCAAGGGTTTGTGACCAATTTCAAAGTCAATGAAATAGTCCGCGAAGGTAAGAACTTTCAATGACAACTATTCTTAAGCATGAATGATTTGATACATGGGTATTAACTTCATGGGCCTCTTTATGGGGTCGCATGATATAAAGTATATCCTCGTGTATGTAGAGTATGTTTTGAAATATTTGGAAGGAGTTGCACTTTCAAACAATGAAGGGAAGAGTGTCACAAATTTCTTTAGAAAGAACATATTTACCAGGTTCAGGATACCAAGGGCTATTATTAGTAATGGAAGCTCACGCTTTTATGCGTGTTCAAAGCCTTGCTTGAAAAATTTGGTGTGAAACTTAAGCTGGTAATGCCTTACCATCCACAGAAAAATAGGTAAGTTGAGGTCTCCAATCATGGGATTAAGTAGGATGGACTGAGATAGGAAGTCAGATGATGCATTATGGGCTTATCAAAAAACATTCAAGACCCTATTGGTGCTTCCCCATATTAGCTTGTGTATGGAAAATCATGCCACTTGATTGTCGAACTTGAATATCAAAATTGGGAGTACAGAAGAGGCTGAATTTTGATGTGATATGGAAAAATAGACAATAGATCAATTAAACAAAATAGATGAATTTTGTCTCTGAGCATATGAAAGCTCAACCTTCTACAATAAAAAGATGAAATTGTACTATGACCAAAAGATTGAGCAAAGAGAATTTAACCCTGGTGACTTGGTCTTGTTGTATAATTCATGGCCTCGCTTGTTTCTAGGTAAAATAAGATCCAAATGGTCTGGACCATTCACCATAGTAGAGGTATTTTTGCATGCGACATTTGATATGAAAAGGCATGATGGTGTTTATTTCATAGTAAATGATCAGTGAGTGAAACACTATGTTGGAATTACAAATGAGGTTAAACTAATGGAGAAATTCATCCTTCACAATGTCTGATTAATCAAGGGAGTTGCATGGTATTGCTATATTAATCAGGAACTTCAAGGAAGGAAACCCATAGGATAGTTGGTGAAGTCTGAGTAACCAACATAGCCACGTCGTGCTGCAATGTTAAATCAAGTGCTTTATGGAGGTAACCCATGATTTTGTACTTTTTATTCTATACAGTACTTTGCGTTACTTATGCAGGGATTGTGCAGAAAAGAAACTTCAAAATTGGTACAAACATTGAAGCCATAAAATGGTGCCACAACCGTGGGAAGATTCCACGATAGTAGGTTCAGTAGTTTTCACACAACCCATAAAGTCCAACTGGATGAAATTTAGGGGCTATCTTATGATTGGTCATCATGATCATATTTCACTATAAGGATCGTGGTTGTCACAACCCAAACTAAGGTCATGATTTCACTTATTGCGGCTAAGCCTTGAAAAGTAAGCTAGTCATCCAAACTAATATGTAAAGGAAATAGGAAAATCCCAAGGCAAGCCTTTTGGAGTGAAACAAATGTCATGAGTCGAACTAGGGCCTAGTCTTGATGGGTATCTTATGTCTACCAAGGACCGGACAACAACCCTATAAGCCTAGCCAACCATAAAATGAGGGATTTTGGAGAATGTAAGCTCACCACTTAAAAACTGACTCACGAACAATCCAGAAATCACCTACCACTGTGCAAGGAAACAGAAGTGTATTTGAACCCTCAATCGCATGGGGATACAACATCCGAGGATGGTTAGCGGGGTGAGCTCCAGTAAATATCTTAGGGAAGGGATAAAATAATGCCATGATCAATCAGTCCAAATCATTCATAAACTATATGCACATAATTATATATATATATATATATATAATATAATATACTAGGATAGGGAACAAGGTTTAGCATAAGAGTTAAAATATTAACCTGGACTGTATAGCTTCAACCGTCATTAAAAGCACCCATAGGCTATATGGGACTGACTCCCCCCACCTAAAGGGCCCCAGAATGTGTTAGACATACAAACTGGAGGTATCAAGGAAGGGATGGGAATCCACGACCCTTCGCTAATCCATGATAAATATATACAAGGTGTGACACAAGCACACAACTATTAAGACCAACCCCCACATCGACAAATACGGGTTTCTAGTATCGGTCACTCTAAACCTCCACCTTCACAGCCAACTACACAACCCTCTTTAAGACCAATACAAATATTTACACATTCTCATTCATTAAACTAAGGACCATTCATTAAGGAACATACCATTGGTCTCGTCATACCAACTACACATTGGAAGCAAATAGCATTACACCATTTCTATTGACCATCAACTTCGGGAAATCCACGACCCCATGATCTAGTTATTCACCAACTTAGGGGTATCCATGACCCCTATCTTCCAATTATCTATTAACTTGGGGGAATCCACGACTGCCAAGGTTTAATTTAAAATTAATTTATGGCGATAAAGGCCTTTCAAAGCCACTTGTATTCCATTAGCCTGTTATACTATGCAATAGTTCAAATTTGGTTTCAAGATACATATATCTATGTTTTAAAGCCAATTTCATAAGGTGGGTTGAGGTTATTACAAATTCCCTTACCAAAATCCATAAAGTTGGGGGAATCCACGACCTCCGGAAGTTTATCAAAATAATTTGGGGGAATCCACGACCCCCTATTCTTATTTACCAAGCCCATGCACCCAATTAGTTCAAAATCCATCAATTCAAAACATAAATGAATCATAAAATCCATGGGAAAGCAATTCAATCAATATTACCCAAAATCCCTCAACCCAATTTCCAAATAAAAAATTAAATCACATGGATAGTAATCTTAAACACATTCTTTTGATAAACTAATTTGTAGAGAAGATATATGACACAACCCGAGTCGGGTCTTTGTCATAATGGGAATCCCAACTCCTACCAGGACTGAAGACCACCCTTGATACCCAACCTAACCAATATGTATAAACCCTGAGTCAGATGAATTTTGAACACATAACAAGATAACATATTCTATACAACTTCTAAACTTTGGGATAGGTCTATGATCATGATCGACCCAAATGAGTCCAACTATTCAAACCTAATTAATAAACAAATTACCAAACTAAAACCATAAGAAAACAACCAAAATAATAACAAAGTTCCTATCTATAATATAATATAAGAGGATGGAATAATATAAAATTTAGTCCAATGGTTTTATCCCCAATACTAATACCAATACTAAGGCTGACACCAATACTGATCCTGCCCATTCCATCCCATGGTAGTCACACGAGCCTCTAACCAAAATAAAAATAATATTCGGTTGGGACATGCCCCCAATTATAGCCAAAACTAATATCCAAAAATTAACTAAAGTATCTAAGGACATCCATGATAAGAAATGGAGCCTTCTAAAATATGGAAGCTCACTACTTCAATCCAACCAAGATGATCTCGAATCCGAGCAATATGCAGGAGGAGTAGAATGGTCGATTCCTGCATCACCTAGGGATACAACTGTTCGAAGATAGGTTAGAGGGTGAAAGCAAGCATGAACTCAGGACAAGGATAAAATAATACCATTCATTAAAACCATGTAAGCTAACCATATGTATACAAGCCATACACACACACATACATATATAAAACAATGTCAGAAAAGAAAGTCGAGTTTAGCATGTCTTTAAAGCCATTAAACTAGGTATATGTAGCTTAACCATCCTAGAACCACGGATGGACTATATGGGTCTAATGTAACCCCTTGAACGATCCTCGGTGCGTGTAGTCGTACAAACTGGAGATACCATAAGAGTAGGAGATTCTCGAGTATCCTTCACTCTCCGTGATACATATATACAATATACTTAGAGGATTTCCAAGTACCTTATAGTATTATATATGGTCGTTAAGACCAACCCTCATATCGGCAAACATAAGTTTCCAGTATCCATCCATTGGACTCATACCTTTATGGTTTGTTATCATACCCCACCATTATTACCCATTTAAAATGATTACTGTACAACCAAACCTTTATTCTCTTATTATTAATCAAGTCTATAAGTAGTGGTATCGTCATACCGACTATAACTTGCAAGCAATGACCTTAGCCAACCTTTTCAAGTAGAGGGATTCCCATGTACCCATAGATTAAATTATCAAGTTAACTTTGGGGAATCCCATGTACCCCTCAAGTGTTCCATTATTAAGTTTGCTTATGGGAGTTCCATGTGCCCCCAATATGTTTATTGCTATGTTTATTTGGGGGATTCCCTTGTACCTAATAAGGAAGTTTAATTAACATAACCATTCCAAACCATTTATGCCATTTAGGGTTCCATTACCAAACCATATCCCGCAATAGTTCCATTAAGAGTCCAATAATATAGTAAAAGCTTTATCATAGGCATTTTATCAAACATGTTGGGGGCATAGTGTTTCCAAAACCAATTCCTTGGTCCATAACCGACAAACCTGCCATCCAATATCTTAATTGGGACCTCTTTATAAGATAGAGAAATCAAGCTACCCAATGCTTCTAAAGAAATCACCAAAGAAGGATTACCAAGACACTTTCTCAACATAGAGACATGAAATACCGAATGAATAGAGCTCAAACTAGAAGGCAACTCAAATTCATACGCCACGTTACCAATCCTTCACAAAACCGCATAAGGACCAACATACCAGGGACGGAGCCTTCCCTTTTTAATAAACCACATTAGTCCCTTCATGGGTGATACCTTTAGAAATACCTTATCGCTAAACTCAAACTCCAAGTCTCTACACCTTACATCCACATAAGACTTTTTGTGACTTAGGGAAACCTTAAGCCAATCTTGAATCATCTTTACCTTTTCTATAGCCTGATAAACCAAGTCTAGGCAAAACATTTCTATTTTACCAATCTCAAATCAACCAATAGGAGATCTACACCTTCTACTATACAATGCCTCAAAAAGGGCCATCTCAATTCTAGAATGATAGATTTTGTTGTAAGAAAACTCCACCAAAGGTAAATGGTCAATCCAATTGCCACCATAATTAATCACACATGCACAAAGCATGTCCTCCAATGTCTGAATAGCCCTTTCTGCTTGCCCATCTGTCTGCGGATGAAAAGTAATGATCAAACTAACCTTAGTACCCAACCCTATTTGAAAATACTGCCAAAAGTAAGATGAAAACTGTATACCATGATTAGAGATAATCAAAAAAAGTACCCCATACAACTTTACAATCTCCTAAAGATATAACCTCGCATAGTACTTACCTAAAAAGTTACTCCACACTAGCAAGAATTAAGCAGACTTTTTCATTCTATCCATAATGACCCAAACCTAGTAAATTAGTTTTGAGACTGAGAAAGATTGGTAATGAAATCCATATTGATTATATCCCATTTCCATTCAGGCAACTCAATTTTTTGATACAACCCTCCAGGCCTCATGTGCTCAACTTTAACTTATTGGTACACCATGTATTTGGTAACAAAATCAACCATAACTCTCTTCTTACTACTCCACTAATACATCTACTTGAGATCATGATACATTTTTATTAAACCGAGATGTACAACATAGCGTGATTTATGTGTCTTAGCCAAAATCCTATGTCACAAACCATTGTCGTTAGGAACATATAACATCCCTTGGTACCCCAAGGTACTATCGCTGATGATCTCAAACACCATCACCCTTTACCCACAACATAACTATTGATTTTCATTAAGATGGGATCTAGAATTTTATTTCCTTGAAATTTCACTAAGTGTTGGTTACTTAGTCATTTTTAATACCCCTAAACTTTAAGGATTTTATTTGTGTTCTTCCCAACCCTGAGATATTGGTTTTAGAGTTGATTTATTCTTAGAGGTGTAAGAAGTATGTCTCAAAGAAGTTTTAAATTTTTTGGACAAGGTTTAGGGTATGTTTGGATAATGAAAACCAGAGGGTCATCATGATAAGCCCGCATCACTGAGCTATTCCCATTCTCATGCAGACCGTGTCATAGTGAGGGAAATGAATGGCCACGACAGAACCGCATCGCGGTAAGCCTGTTGCATCCAATTTTTGATTTAAATAATTGATGGGCAATTGTGTCTTTTTCCCCTCAAAGCAATCATTCATATCACAACTTGGGCATTAGTTAGAGCATAATTTTACCCTTCTTCTCCAATTTTTCTCATAAGAAAGCCATTCCCTTTCCCCAAGACCACAAATTCAATTTCTTTTTCCCTAAGAAATCAATAATTCAAGTAACCCAAGTTCAAGAACCTTTAAAAAAGCATCAAGAATAGCATTTTTTCCTTTCAAGTTAAAAGCTTAAGGTATGTGGGATGTTCATTCATGGGTACTTTCACCCATGGAGCCCTAAAAAACCCTCTTTTTAATTAAAGAATGAATTTTTCTATCATTATTGTATTTTTTATTGCTTAAGATGGGTTTAATTCATGTTTTCATGCTGATTTTAATTCAATTCAGCCCATGTATGATCCCATGCAAAATTTGATTTACTCATAAATTGAATTTCAATTTCCCATGTCCTATTTCAAGTGTATTCCATGATAAATCCTAAATTTATAATTCTTAGCAAACATTTCTATGTTAAATTCATGATCCTCACATGTTTGATGAAATGACTATGCTTATGGGATTTTGACCATGATCCTTTACTACAGTTTTAATTTTGTTATTATATTCAGTGACCATTCAGTGCTGGTGGGTTATGAACACCCGATACCTACGTGTTTTACATGATTTTTAGATTTTCAAGTATGATTTAGTTAAACCATGATTTTTTCTATTTATTCAGTTATTATAATCATAATGAGCACTATTAGTCATGAAATTATGTTTAGTTAAAGCTAGTATAGTTTTAGTTCTAGTGTCAGTTCAGTTGGGAGTAGGATTTAGTATCGAGCGAACCCAGGGATGGGGGCTTACCTAGCAGTAGTGGGTGTGACCTTTAGTAGGGATCGTTGAGTTATAGAACTTCATATCTAGTGTAGGTTAGATATGTGTCCCTTGCAGTTGAGGGTTGACAAGGTGTTCACCTGTCAGTTGAGGGTGACACATATCTCATTAGAGTACCTGTTAGTTGAGGGTGACTTCTTAATTCTTTAGGACACCATTTTAGCGGATCCACATAGCCAGAGTTAGTATTTGTGGAACGAAATTAATACCCTTCTAACTGGGGTTACAATTTGAACCCTGATTAGCTCAGATTGGGGAATGTCAGTTACATAATACCCCCCACAGTCTTAGTACAGTATTCAGTGTATATATACTTTAGGTTTTCTTGACCAAAGCATAAAGATTTATAGTTATTCAGTTATATAGATTTTAGTCTCTCAGTTTATATATTATTTCAGATATATGTAAATGCTTGGTCTTTCATTTTAGATATTATAGTTTTGATGCATTCATGATCAGTTAATTTCATGTTATTTAGTTAGTCCTTATCTTTTGTGCATGGTACCCCATACATTTTAGCCAAACCTCATCTCATATACCAGTATATTCAAAATAGTGACTGCATACTCTTCTTTGTGCTATGATGTCTTATATCATAGGTTTTGAGGCTAAATTTCTCAACTATAGTTAGATATCCAATGCTATTCAATAGCTGCAGTGGTGAGTTCTCATCCATCGAGGACATATTATCTCTCATTCAGTACTTTAGTATTTTATTATGTTCATCAAGTCAAAGTTAGTTGGGGGTTTGTCCCATTAACTCCTTAGTCAGTTAGAGGCTTTTTAGACAATCAGACAGTCAGTTAGATACTTGTATAGTTTATCAGTCTTCTCAGTATTCTTAGTTGTTTTGAGTTGACAGTTAGATTTCAGTATTTCAGCAGATGTTTCAAACTTGTGGTTGAAACACAATTTTAGTAGTTAGATTTGAATTTCTTCATTAGTTTATCTCTTGCACATGTGTATGATTATTATTCTATTCATGCTCACAGTAGGTACCAGTTTAAGAGTTAAATTGCTTCACTTGTGACCGTAAGGATCGTTGTCGTGGATAGGGGGTATCCTCGGTTATGACAAAACTTAGTATCACAGCCTAAGGTTTTTATAGTGTCTTAGGATGTCTGAAACCCATGTTAGGTAGTGTCTTATGCATGGGTGTGAAACGCGCCACACTTATGGACAAAAGGCTATGAGATGTTTTAGGAAAAGTTTCTCTTCTTTTAGTATTCATGTTATACAAGTGAGCATGAGATCTATTTAAACTCCCTTTATAACTCATCCTTCATTCCGTTACAAACTATGCCTTCCAAAAGAAATAACGAAAGAATGAAGGGGACAAGCCCGCACCTTCACCTATTCAGGAAGATCCTTGAATAGAAATGTCTATCACACCGAGTTCAAAGCTGCTTTTACTACCTTAATCCATTGGTAGCTACTTAGAAAAACTAGCAAGCTATTTTCTCATCCAATCCAGTGGCAAATACAATTACAGCTAGGATTCAGGATTGTACTCAAATGTATACCCCACTATTTTTTAGATCTAAGTCTGAAGAGGATTCACAGGAGTTTTATGATATAATTCAGAAGGTGACAATATTATGGGCATCACTTTGAGTGATAGTGTAGAGTTAGCTACATATCAGCTACAGGATATAACTTACACCTAGTTTAACTAGTAGAAGGAGGATCATGGTGTTGATGCAGGGCCTATTGAGTGGGAGAAGTTTGCCACATCTTTCCTAGATAGGTTCTTCCCATTAGAGTTGGGGGAGGTTAAGATTCAGGAGTTTATTAGTTTGAAGCAGGGCAACATGAGTATGAACTCTGCAACTAATATAGTAGTCGATTAGAACCCAGAGCTTCACTCTCCTTTGTAACCCCCTATATAGCCATCAATTTTGGTGTCATTCCTAAATATTTAGAAAAAAATTTCTCATATCTACTCCAGTGGGTAAATTTATTATCTCCAGATGGGTATACAAACAGTATCTCTGAAAGTTACCTCAGTTAATCTTATGAAGTTAGAGATGACTGATTTTGATTCCATTATCGGCATAAATTGGCTCTACTCATGTTATGCCTCAGTTGATTGTAGAAATAGAGTCATTTAATTTTAGTTTCTCAATGAATCATTCATTGAATGGAGGGGTAGTACCTCTGTGCTTGGGGGTCAGATTATTTCTTATCTTAAGCAAGAAAAATGATATCTAGAGGGTGTGTCTACCATCTAGTTTGAGTCAAGGACTCTAGTTCTAAGACTCTAAGTCTTGAGTTAGTTTCTGTAGTAAGGGAATTTCCAGATGTATTCCCTGAAAACCTTTTAGGAGTTTCTCCCGAAAGAGAAATTGACTTTTTAATATATCTCCTTCCAGATACCCAACTTATCTCTATTTTTCCTTATAAAATGGCTTCATCTGAGCTTAGGGAATTGAGAGATCAGTTGAAAAATATCTTAGATAAGGGATTCATTAGGCCTAGTATTTCCACATGGGGTGTACCCATCTTGGTCGTTCGTAAGAAAAATGGTTCTCTCAGAATGTGCATCCATTATCGTCAGTTGAACAAACTCACAATCAAGAACTAGTATACACTCCCCAGAATTGATGACCTATTCGACCAACTTTAGGGTTCCAGATACTTCTATAAGATTGACCTCAGATTTAGTTATCATCATCGTAGAGTCAGAGAGTGTCATTTCAAAGGCAACTTTTAGAACTCGGTATGGTCACTTTGAATTTATAGTTATGCCCTTTGGACTAATGAATTCCCCTAAAACTTTCATGGACTTGATGAACAAAGTGTTCAAGCAATAGTTGGACATGTTCGTCATAGTCTTCATTGATGATATTCTTCTCTATTCCTATTGTAAAAATGATTATGCAGACCCTTAGAGCTTATCAATTATTTTCCATGTTCAATAAGTGCAGGTTTTGGCTAAGATCAGTAGATTTCCTTAGCCATATTATCGCCAGTGATGGTATTTGAGTTGACCCTCAAAAGACTAAAGTAGTGAGAAACTACCTATGATTTATCTCTCTATGATATATCAAGAGTTTCTTGGGTTAGGATGACTATTACAAATGGTTTGTTAAAGGATTTTCTTCTATTGCATACCCTATGTCTCGATTGAGTTAGAAAAAGTCAAATTTAGTGGTCAGATTCTTGGAAGAAGAGTTTTCAGGATTTTAAGACTCGACTCACTTCACACCCAATCTTGACTTTGCCAGATGGTTCAAATGGGTTTGTAGTTTATTGTGATACTTTCAGTATTAGTCTAGGTTGTGTATTAACGCAGAGAGGTAAGGTCATAGCCTATGCCTCTAGACATCTTAAACCCCATGAAAATAATTATCCTACTCATGATCTTGAGTTGGAAGCTATTATTTTTGCCTTGAAAAATTGGAGGCATTATCTTTGTGGGGTTCATGTTGACGTGTTCACGGATCATAAAAGCTTTCAATATGTGTTCTCATAGAAAGATTTGAATCTTCTTGAGAAGATGGCTTGATTTGTTGAAAGATTATGATAGATGTGTTTTGTATCATCCGGCCAAGGCCAATGTAGTGGCAGATGCCCTTAGTAGATTGTATATGGGTAGTGTTTCTTATGTTGATGTGGATAGGATAAAGTTAGTCTGGGAGGTTCATCAGCTAGCTTCATTAGGTGTTTGACTAGTTGACTCAACTAAAGGCAGTGTATGGGTTCAAAATAGTTTAAAATCTTCATATTTTGCCAAAGTAAAGGAAAACCATGATAGGGATCCCAGTTAGGCAAAGTTGAAGGAATTAGTCGGAGATCAGAAAGTAGAGGTTTTCTCCCAAAGGGGAGATGGAGTGTTGCATATCAGGGTAGGTTATGTGTTCCACGTGTTGATGATTTGAGGTAGCGAATTTTGGCAGAAGCACATGGTGCGCGATATTCTATTCAGGCATGAGCCACCATGATGTATCGTGACTTATGGGAAATCTATTGGTGGAATGGTATGAAGAAGGATATTGCAGAGTTTTTTGGCTAAGTGTTCAAATTGTCAATAGGTTAAGCTTGAGGATCAGAGGCCTAGTAGTATATTGCAGGAGTTCAACATCCTCACTTGAAAGTGGGAACTGGTGAACATGGATTTTGTATAGGTTTGCCTTGTAAACATCGTCAGCGATTCGATATGGGTCATTGTAGATAGAATGACTAAATCAACTAATTTCTTGCTAGTTCATACTTAATTCTCAGTAGAGGACTATGCTAGACTTTATATTAGGGAGTTTGTTTAATTGCACAGTATTCCATTATCTATCATTTCAGATAGAGGTACTCAGTTTACCTCTCACTTTTGGAAGAATTTTTAGAAGGGTCTTGGTACCCAAGTTCACCGCAGTACAACTTTTCATCCTCAGAAAGATGGTTAGGCAGAGAGGACCATTCATACTTTAGAGGACATGTTGAGAGCATGTGTTATTAATTTTAAAGGTAGTTCGGATGACCACTTATCTTTGATTGAGTTTGCCTACAATAACAACTATCACTCCAGTATTCAAATGGATCCATTTGAGGATCTCTATGGAAGGATAAATAGATCTCCTAGTGGTTGTTTTGAAGCAAGTGAGGCTACTTTAATAGGGCCATATTCAGTGTTTGAGGTGATGGAGAAAGTTTAGTTGATTACGGAGAGGCTTAAGATAGCCCAATGCCATCATAAATCTTATGTAGATGTGAGGAGAGGAGACCTTGAGTTTGATATTAGTGATTTAGTCTATTTTAAAATCTCGCCCATGAAGGGGGTGAAGATATTTGGAAAGAAGGGGAAGCTCAGTCCCTGATATGTTGGCCCTTATAGAATCTTAAACCATTTTGAGAAGATAGCTTATGAGATAGACTTGCCTGGAAATATGGCATCAGTCCATTTGATGTTTCATGTTTCTTTGTTAAAGAAATGTATTGGTAATTCAACTGTTGTTATTCCTTTAGAAAGTATAGGTGTTTAGGATAGCCTTTCTTTTGAAGAATTCCAAGTTGAAATCCTTGACCATATGATTCGTAGGCTAAGGAACAAAAAAGTTCCCTTAGTTAAAGTTCTATGGCAGAATAAGTCCGTTGAGGGAGATACTTAGGAAGCAGAAGAAGATATACGTACCAAGTACCCTCATCTTTTCTCTGCAAACTAAGACTCAGGTTGAGGTAACAATTTCTTTAGATTGACTCTTTCCCATTCTCAGTTCCAGCTATGTAATCATTCTCATGTCATTTCATGCATTCACAGTATTAGTTTAGATCATGTATCATGTTTTAGACTCAGTTATGTATTCATGTTCCTAGTCATGCATGCTCAGTATGTGATCTCAATTTCCTTAGTACAGTATTCTCGATCTAACCAGTCTCATTTGAGAATAAATATTCCCAAGGGCAGATATTGTAATACCTCATACAATTCTTAGCTCTATTTAGCTTTTGGTTGTGTGCATGAGGGGCTTAAGGCCTAATAATTTCACTAAGTGTTGGGGGCTTAGTCATTTTAAAGATCCGTAAACTTTTAGGATCTTATTTTTGGTCTTCCCGACCGCTAAAAGTTGGTTTTTGAGTTGATTCATATTCAGGGGTGTAAAAAGTATGTCTCATAGAAGTTTCAGATTTTTGGACAAGGTTTGGGGAATATTTGGATCACAACACTAGAGGGTCATCGCGATAAGTCAGCGTTGCGACTCTATTCCTGTTCTCATGTAGATCGCATCGTGGCGAGGGAAATGAATGACCGTGATAAGACTGCATCACGGTAAGCCTACCGCATCCAGTTTTTGATTTAAATGGTTGATGGGCAATTGTGTCTTTTACCCCTCAACCCAATCATTCATATCATGACTTGGGCATCAGTTAGGGCATAATTTTGCCCTTCTTCTCCAATTTTCCATCCAATAAAGCCATTCCCTTTTCCCATGAACACAAATTCAATTCCCTTATCCCCAAGAAATCAATAATTCAAGTTCTCCAAGTTCAAGAACGTTCAACAAAGCATCAAGAATAACATTTTTCCTTTCAAGTTAAAAACTTAAGGCATGTGGGATGTTCATTCATAGGTGCTTTCACCCATGTAACCTAAAAAACCACTCTTTTCAATTAAAGAATGGATTTTTCTATCATTATTGTATTTTGTATTGCTTTACATGGGTTTAATTCATGTTTTCATGGTGATATTAATTCAATCCAGCCCATGTATGATCCCATGCAAGATTTTATTTATTCATGCTTTGAATATCAGTTTCGCATGTCCTATTTCAAGTGAATTTCAAGATAAATCCTAAATTTTTGATTCTTAGCAAACATTCCCATGTTAAATTTATGATCCTCACATATTTGATGAAATGTCTACGCTTATGGTTTTTGAACCATGATCCTTTACTACAGTTTTAGGTTTGTTATTGCATTCAGTGATCATTCAGTGTTGGTGGTTATGAACACCCGATACCTACGTGTTTTGCATAATTTTAAGATTGTCAAGTATGATATAGTTAAACTATGATTATTCCTATTTATTTAGTTATTATGATCATAATGATCACTATCAGTCATGAAATCATGTTCAGTTAAACTCAATCCAGTTTCAGTTCAGTTGGGAGTAGGATTTAGCATCGAGCGAACCCTGGGATGGGGGCTTACCTGGTAGTAGAGGGTGTGAGCCTTAGTAGCAATCCTTGACTTACAAAACTACATATCCAGCATAGGTTAGAGATATTTACCTGCCAGTTGAAGGCTGACAAGGTGTTCACCTGCTAGTTGAGGGTGACAAGGTGCCCATACTGATAATGCTCAAATTACACTCTTGAATGGGTGTAAGCAATCGTTGTCAATATAAAACCCAACTAGGTTGGGGTCGAATCCCACAGGGAACAATGTGAGTGGCGATTAAACTAGTTTAAAATTATAGTTACAAGTTAAATTTGAACAATCAATAAACAAAGATAAAATGGGGGTTTAAGGTTTACAGAGAGTTAATTGTCACTTTCAATATTTTAGTGTTTGAAATCAGCCTAAATGGGAAACCAGAGCTATGTTCACCAAGGGTTTCGGGAATTGAAAGATACTAGGTAATGCTAGAGATTCTCGGAATAAGTAGAACAACAGAATATCCCTGACGATTATACTATCTGACTTATCTCTCGACCTCACCAGACAATTTATTATCTAATTCGCTCGAACTTAGATAACTTATCTATTTCTAATAGGATGCTATCTCAGGTAGATTAATCTAGTTATGGCATTAATCATTAAGCAGAAGGTTGGTAGATTCCGAGTCCCTGTTGATAATTCACTTCCTCTAGTCTATTTCTCCGTTGGAAGAAAATAAAATCTAAGGCATAACCTAATGTTTACAACCACTAGATTTTAGTTAAAACAACAAAATTTCAAGATGTTTTACTACTCTTTGAATCCATTAAACACCTAATATCATATCAAACCCTAATCCATGGATCCCATAACTTCGGCTAATGAAATTAGCCACTTATGATTTGATGAACGACATAACAAGTTGAATTCATGATTATAATGATAAACTTATGAATGGATAGAAAACAACAAGTATTTCCTCCGATTTAATCACAAGGTAGAAACCCCAAAAATAGTTGATATGAAAACACAAGAATATTTTATGAAATAGAGAAAAAATACGTCTCTCCTCTTAGAGTTGATGTCTGATAGATGAATTATTCATTCAATCAAAAACCCTAAAAGATGTTATTCATACTAAAGCCTAATTAAGGAAATAAAAGAACAAAATTAATAAAATTGTTGGGAATAGGTGACGCCGTCGCTGACGCCACATCAAGGTTCTGACGCCTTATCACGGATGGCGTCAGAGAGGCTTTAGTTTCCTTCAGGTTCTATCTTAGGTTGACGATGTGGATGACGCCGTGTCATGGATCTGACGGCATAGCACCGACGTCGTCAGATATCTTCTTCCCATGCTTTCTTCTTAAGGCTGATGCCATTTTTGATGCCTTATCATGACTTTGACGCAGCATCACCGGCATTGTCAGAACTGCTCCTCAAACTGCAACTCCATGGTTAAGGATGACACCAAAAATGATAGGCTATCACGAGGCTTACGACTTATCATGGAGGTTGTCAGTCATGTTTTTTTCTATTTTGCTCAGATTTTCAACTCTTTTGCTCCATTATTGTTTATTCTCATTTCTTCAGCCTTTTTCTGCAATATCATGAGCAAACACATCAAAACAACAAAAGTTGCTTCAGAATTCACAATTATTTTGAGCTAAAAAACATTAAATGTGTTAGCTTTTGCTCACACATCAACACCCTCAACCTAAAACAATTGCTTGTCTTCAAGCAACTACAAACACCATACTACGATGCTTAACCAAGAGACATATACGATACCTATCACAGTTGATTATCACATTTAGCTCAAAACCCATGCCACTCTCTATGTTCAATCCATTTGTGCATATCCATGAATATTAACAATGTGACCCAAAGGAATCAAGATATGGCATCAATTCAGCAACAATAACCATGCATATGTACAAGTTACACTACCCAAACAAGTAAACAGCTAGCAATGCAACTGATGTTCCTTTATAACAAAGAAGTCCCTCCTCACTCATATATGAACTCAAGCATGTCAATGCTGGGACGGTAAAGAGACACTCACTCTCAGAAAGAAATTCCAATCAATGCATGTGAAATACCATATGCTTGCCCTTATTTTCATTACCAAGGTGTCCAGACAGGTAAGTTAGGATCACTATAGGTCTTTTCTTTGGCTTGTAATGTAGGCTAGGGGCTGGTATGATATTCAATGGCATTTAGAGTGACTAAGCCTCCTTGGCACTACCTTAACTTTTGGGGTTCACTTATTAACTTTTTTTCTTCTTTTTCTCCATTTCTTGATCACACATTATTCAGGATGGATGTGGCTTTTCTTTTTCATTCTTTTTCTTTTCTTATTCTTCTTCCACACCACTCAACTTTTTATTCTTTTTCACTTATTCTTTTCCTTTTATTCTACCTTTCTTCATACCCATTTTACATCACGCACCCCTGCATCCCATCCTTGGGTTCACTCGATGCTGAATTCTAGTCCCAACTAAATAGAAACTGAACTGATCTCCAAATAGTACTAGAAGGAATAATCTGTTACTGATCATACTATCTAAGTGAACTTAACTAAGTTCACTGAGTTCCGTTAACGAACGGAGTACTACTAAATTCTATTAACTGATAAAATACTACAGAGTTCTTCTGACTAGCAGGATTTACTAGGTCTGAACTAAATACTGAACTATAACTATTACTGATTATTGAGTCTACTATTCATGACACTAATGACAATGTTCTATAACTACCACATCTCTCAGTAAACAACTATGTTTTTGGGTATTAAATACTCTCAGGACTTCATAGCATGAAAATTAAATCATAACATTAATTTAGAAGGGCAAAACCACACACACTTGATCATAACTCATTTATAGAGACATTTTATCAAACACTTACATGATATAACTTGCACACAAGCTAACATGACATGATTGTTTTTCCTTTGTTTCTATATATACATTAGCAATTTATCAAATACTTAGGAGACATAATCCATACACATAACACTAACCACATATAGGAACCAAAATTCAAATCCCTATTTACAATTTCAATGGTTTAATGTTATGACCCTAGATTACCCCTTAGTCGTTAGACGATGCTTACGATCCCGAAGGACCAAAAGCTAACCCATGAATTATATCTGCTGTGAGCACTGAATAATAATATTGTAATAATACAGATTAATAGTCTAAAATTCCATAAGGTTGAAAATATCTGAAACACTGATAATGACTAATAACATATAAATCTAAACTATAATCTGAATCTAGTCTAAAAATCCTCTAACTGAAACTATCTAAAAGTGGAGTTGATGGAACAATCCCCTAACTAACTCCATCTCCTAAGATACAACTAGTTTGAAGTACTAAAATAAAAGCATATCCTCGATAGATGAGGACTCAGAGCTAAATTTGCTACTGCTGACTGAATCTGGCTAAGCGCGGTCAGGAACCTGAGCACCCGAACCTATGGTATGACAAATCATAGCACAAGAAACATTATGTGATCAGTACGTGGGAATGTACTGGTATGCTAAATAAGGTAAGGCTTAATGCATGTATTCATAAGCATGAATAATAACTAACTAAATGATATGCCAGAGCTGGATTAGCATACATAGAGGATCTGTAACTACTGAACATATTGCGGATACTATAACTGAGTATATTCAAATAGAATCTGATAATTTATAATTGAATATACAGATAAGCTAAGATCACTGATAGTCTGTATTACGAATAGCTAAGTGACTGCATTTGAAAGTCCTGATTCTGTAGAACTAAATTAAGATATATTCTGAAGACTAAGTCTGAAATTGAAACTGTGGGACTTCTAGCTTAATTGACATGCCCCTTGAGTAAGCTTAGTGGGGTCCAAAATGTAACCCCAGTTTAAAGGGTGCTAATACCATGCCACTAGTAAAGAAACTTCTATGGTCAAGCCTATCTAACGGGTGACCCTGAACAGAAAGTCAAGCCTAATCTAATGGGTGACCCTTGGGAGGTAGCAAAGCCTTAATCTGATGGCTAACTCCTAACATCTTACGCTGGCTATGTATTTTTGTAGTGAGAGACTCTATCTAATGACTCTCCCCACCTGATGGGAGAAGTCTTCAACTCCACACTCGCTCAGTGCGAGTTCCTACTCCCAATAAAAAGACACTGAACTGAGTAAACTGAACTAGACTTGATTGATGCTGAGATTACTAAGTTTACCTAAGTTCTATAACTAACTGAATTTTATAACTGGCTGAGAGTAATAATGATCATGACATAATTTGAACTATTCTAACACTAATACTGGCTCTGGGTAAACAGCTAAATTTTCAGATATTAAATACCCCAGGACTCGATAGCATGAAAAGTAAAGCAAAGCATCTTCTTGAATAAGATAACAATGTTCACTTGGGCATGATTTATTCACAGAGATATTTCATCAAACACTTGGAAGGCAATCAATGGTTGTTGTTATATGCGAACTCAATCAATGGAAAAAGTTGTTCTTATATGCGAACTCAATCAATGGAAAAAGTGCCATTGTTTAGATAGAGCGTTCTAAATAGTGCCATCTGAATGCTAGGATTATAGTTGTTGTTATATGCGAACTCAATCAATGGAAAAAGTTCATCCCTATAACCTTTAAAGTCTATCCCATACGCTTGTAACATATCCTCTAAAGTCTGAATGGTCTTTTTTGCTTGACCATCTATATTAGGGTGAATGGTTGTACTGACATTAACTTGGGTAGCAAGGCCCTTCTGAAATGCCTTCTAAAAATGAGAGGTGAACTGTCTACCTTTATTTGAGATAATAGACAATGAAACTCCTTATAATCTGACCAAATCTTTGACATAGAGTTTGGACTAGTCCTCAGCTGAAAAAAAGGTATGGAGCGATAAAAAATAAGCAGATTTGGTCATCCTATCTACAATGACCCAGACTAAATCGTGCTGACGATGAGTATGAGGTAAAACCATCACAAAATCTATGTTCACTTATTCTCACTTCCAAGTAGGAATACTGAAATCCTCTATAGCCTCACTACGTCTTTGATGCTCGATCTTAACATGTTGACATATTGAGCACTTGGCTACAAACTCTGTAATGTCTCACTTTATCCCACTCCACCAATAAATATCCACAAATCACGGTACATCTTAGAGGCCCCTTGATGAGTAGAGTAACGTGCACTATGCACTTCAGTGAGAATTTGATATCTTAGGTAATCTACACCTAGCACACATAGGCCACCCTGACAATGCAGTATACTATCTCCTCCTTAGGAGAAAACCTCTATCTTCTTATCTCTGAATGATTCTTTCAACTTAACTAGACTGGGATCACTCTACTTCTTTTCCTTCATTTTGGAAACCAGGGATGATTCTAAACTATTCTACACCCATACACTGCCTTCTGCTGAATTGACTAAGCGAACACCTAGTCAGTCAAGATGATGAACTTCCTAAGATAACTTCTTCCTACCATCATCCACGTGAGAAATACTAGAAATAGAAATCCTACTAAGAGTATATGCCACTACATTAGCCTTGCTCGAATGCTACATAACACTCATGTCATAGTCTTTCAATAACTCCAACCACCTTCTTTGATGCAGGTTTACGTCTTTTTGAGAGAATACATACTGCAGACTCTTATGGTCAGTGAACATATCAATATGCACTTTATAGATATAGTGCCTTCAAATCTGTATAGCAAATACTATTGCTTCTAACTCAAGATCATAAGATGGATAGTTTTTTTTGTAGGGCTTAAGCTGTCTAGAGGCATAGGCTATGACTCTACCATTTTGCATCAAAACATACCCCCAACAAACTATGGAAGCATCATAATAAACAGCAAAGCCATCTAAACCATTCGGTATAGTCAAAACTAGAGTTGTAGTGAGTCGAGTCTTCAACTCTTGGAAACTCTTCTCACAAGATGATGACCACTGAAATTTGACCTTCTTCTTAGTCAATCTAGACATAGGGAATGACATAGACAAAAATCCCTAAATAAACCATCGGTAATATCCATCCAAACCTAAAAAACTTTTGATATCTGATAGAGAGATGGGTTTTGGCCAATTTCTCACTACTTTGGTGTTTTGGGGATCAACTCTAATTCCATCTCCGAAAATAATTTGGAAGAGAAAGGCTACTGACCTTTGTCAAACCTCGTACTTACTAAATTTGTTGAATAGTTGATGGTTTTTAAGAATCTGTAATACTATTATAAGATGGTCTGCATGATATGCTTACTGCGAGAGTAGACAAGGATGTTATCTCTGAAGACTATGATGAACATGTACAAGTACTACTTGAACACATGGTTCATCAAGTCCATGAAAGCTTTTGGGGAATTAGTAAGACCAAATGACATGACTAAGAATTTGAAGTTACCATACTGAGTTTTGAAACCTATTTTTAGAATGTCACATTCTCTGACTCTAAGTTGATGATAGTCTGATCTGAGGTCTATCTTAGAAAAGTAACTGGTACCTTAAAGTTGGTCAAACAATTTTTCAATTTTAGAAAGTGGATACTTGTTCTTGAGCATGAATTTATTTAGCTGACGGTAGTATATACACATTCTGAGAGAATTATCTTTCTTATGCACGAATATAACTGGTGCACCCCACGGTGACAAACTGGGTCTGATGAATCCCTTATCCAGGAGATCTTTAAACTGTTATTCTTTGAGTTTTGTTGGAGCCATTCTTTATGATGGAATAGATATGGGCTGAGTGTTTTGAAGAAGGTCTATTCTGAAGTTGATTTCCCTTTTGGAAGGAATTCTGGGAACATCTTCAAGAAACACGTCTGGGAATTCATATGCTACTGACACTGACTCAAGAGTAGGGGTTTCTAATAAAGAATCCTAAACTAAAATGAGATGGTATACCCATACCTTAGATATCATTTTCATTGCCCTAAGGTAGGAAACAAGTTGACCCCTAAGTGCTAAAGTACTACCCGTCCACTCTAGGATGGGTTCATTCAAAAATAGAAATTGGATAATTCAATTTGTGCGTATGACTAAGGTATAGTAGAAATGACCAATCTATGCCGAGAATGATATCAAAATTTTTCATCTCTAATTCGACTAAGTCTGCTGAAGTGACTTTCTGAGACACCATAATCGGACAGCACCTGTATATTCACCGGGCTATGTTAGATTTACCTACTAGGGTAGAGACTGATAAAGGCTCCACTAGAATTTTAGGACTGACTCTGAAGTCAATAGGTATATAAGGAGTTACAAAGGAAAAAAAGGCCCCTAGATATAGCAAAGCATAAACATACAAATGATAAACTTCTAACATACCACTGATCCCATCAGGAGAAATTTCCTGATCCTATCAGGACTAAAGTGGATTGAGTTTGTTAGATTGTTGCACGTTGGTGGCACTAAAAGCAACACCCTACTGATTCGGGCGACCAGATTGAGTTGAGGGACAGTTATGTCGACTTTGACAATGGACCTGAAGAAACTCTCTGACTTTATGGCCTGGCTTGCCAAATCAAAATCATACATTACTTCTAGCTCTGTAGACACCCTGATGTTTTCTGCCACACTTCTGGTAGAGAAGATTTGTTCGGGTACTGCTAACACTACCATGGGATTTAGGGCCTGACACCCTATCTTTATTGCCGTCTCTAAATTTTAATATGGAAGCAGTGGATGAGGATGGAGCTGGAACTAAAGATTCCGAGTGAAACTGAGAACCATTACCACCCTTTAACTTATGTTCGGCGAATTTGAAGCTACCTATTCTAGCTCTTTTTTTCTCTCAGTCCTTCTCCATATTTTTAGCCTCCTCTATCTGCTGAGAATGGACCATGATCCTGGATATGTCCATCTTCTTAATCAACATTGCGGTCCTACACTCTTTGTCTACACTTCTAGACACACCAGCCACAAACTTACTTATTTTAGATCTGCTATCTGCAACCACATGTAGAGCGTATCTAGCTAATTGAGTAAACTTGAGAGAATACTCTTCACTATCATACTACCCTACTTTAGATTAATAAATTCAAGAACCTTTGCCTCCCCAACTCCAATGGGAAGAATCTATCCAAAAAAGTAGTGGAAAACTCTTCTCAGTCTATGGGCCCTGCATCTGCGACCCTCTCTGGCTTCCACTTTTTGAATAATGATTGAGCCACATCTTGCAATTTATATATAGCTAACTCAACACTCTCACTAGATGTCACCCCTATAATATTTGTAACCTTCTGCACCTGATCAAGAAATTACTGTAGGTCCTCATGTGACTTTGACCCGGTCAAAGATGGAGGGTTTATTTAGGTGAACTTCCGAATTTTAGCTGTAATAATATTGGCCACTGGGTTGTCCAAAATGATAGCTAGGTATTCATTCTAGGCTATAATAGAATGAGCTAGGGTGGTAAAAGCTACTCTAAATTCAGGGTGGAAGACATATTCATCCAAGCTATCTGGCTGGACGGGCTGAGGTGCTGAGTGAATTCTGGTTCTCTTTTCATTAGACCTTTAGGGAGGCATGTTTTGTATATGAAAAAGAGAGAACAGATTAGAATGAGAGTTTATCTTGAGTGCATGCTCACTCGTACGACATGAATACAGAAAGAAGGGAAAATTTTCCTAAAATATCTAATAGCCTCCTGTCCACGATTGTGGCGCGGTACACACCCATGCAAAAGACTCTACTAGATGCGGCTTTTCAAACTTCCTTGTACTTTGTTGAACCTTAGGCTCTGATACCAAGTTTGTAATATCCTGAGTCAGTACCCCGAACGCTACAAGGTGTTCATAATCTCGAAAGATGACAAGCTAACCCATGACTTGTACCTACTGTATTAACTGAATAATAATACTATAATTATGCAGAAATTTGGCATAAATCATCCATAAGGTTAAAATCTAAAATTATACTGAGTACGGTACATCAATACCAAAACTGAGCATATGTCTACAAACACTATACTTTGAAAAGCCTCTAGTGTCTGAACAGTGAGTTGATGGGATAAATCCCAAACTAGCTTTTACTAAAAAATAAATTGAGTACTGAAATACTGGAATAAATAATTTATCCATGAAATGAGGACTTACCACTAGTCAAATGCTGATGGATTGGGCTACTAAGTCTGATCAGGAGCCCGTGTGTCTGAACCTATGATATAAGGAATCATAGCACTAAATAAAAGCATACGTCTGTACTTTGAATATACTAGTATACTAAGTGAGGTAGGCTAGGATGCATGGGCTTATGTGAATGAATAATATTGACTGAATAACATAAGTATAACTAAATGATAGTACATGCATGAAATATGTAAATTGTAACTAAGGTCATGATAACACTGGCTGCTGAGTTCTAAATTATTGGCTTACTAATACCTGAGTTTACTGATACAGTATTACTGTCAACTAAGTGACTGTGTCTGACAGTTCAGATTTTTGAGGAACTATTCTGAGTTCCATGTTAAACTGAGTGACCGTTTCTGAAAGTCCTAATTTCTGTAGAACTTAACTGAGTTCTATTCTGAAGACTAAAACTTAGATAGTAGGAGGTAATTATCTAATTAACATGCCCCTTTCTAAATGAATTAGGGTCCAACCTGTAACCCCAGTTTGAACGGTGTCAGTACTGTGTCATGGTTAAAGACAAGCTGAGTCACCCTCATCTGGCAGGTGCTCTGAATGAGAATAGTGGTACCATCGACTAGCAGGTAGGACACCTGATCAACCCTTAATCTGGAAAGTTGATATCTCAATCTACGCTGGATAGGTAGTTTTGGAACACAAGGACTACTTTTAAGGATACACCCTTTACTGGCAGATGAGTCTCCATCCTTGGGTTCACTCGGTGCTGAATCCTACTCCCAACTGAATAAACACTGAACGGATTTGTGAACTGTACTAGGATAGACTAATTTGTTACTGATCGTACTGTCTAACTGTAATGAACTAAGTTAATTGATGGAATTCTGTACTGAGTACTATTGAATTTGATTAACTGATGGTATACTAAAGAGTTCTATTTACTAGCCGAATTTACTGTGGTCTGAACTGAATACTTAACTATAATTGTGAATGATTACTGAGGCTACTATTCTTGATACTACTGAGACTGTTCTGTAACTACCACAGCTCTTGGTAAACAGCTAAGTTTTTTTGTATTGAATACCCCGAAGACTCGATAGAAAGAAAATTAAATCATAGAATAAATTTAAAAGGGTAAAACCATATGCACTTGATCATAACTCATTCATAGAGAAATTTTATCAAATACTTGCATGATATTCCTTGCACATAAGCTAACATGACATTATTTTTTTTCCGTTTTTTTTGTTTACTTGAGCAATTTATCAAACACTTAGAGGACATAATCCATGTATGTAACATTAACCACATAAAGGCACCATAATTTAAATCTCCATTTACAATTTCAATGGTTTAGCATGGATTCACATGATTCTATACATATATGAAATAACTCCACATAAAACTTGTAACAAAACATGGATTAGAAACCCAATTAATTATTATAATCATGAATAAAATCAAACCCAACATGAAATTCATGTAATCAATATACTTGATGTTTTAAAAATAGATCATTGAACTAAAAGGGGGAAGGGACCCTTGGATGAACACTTGACATACCATAACAATTAAATTCTTAAAGATTGATGTTAAGTTCTTTAGCATAAAATTGAATTTAAAATCTCCTAGGGTTTGTTCTCGAAAGAAACTTGTGAAGATTAATAGTTTTTGCTCTTAGAAGAGTTTAATTTCGAGTTTTGTGGATTATAGACGTGGGAAAAAGCCCAAATAGCTCTGAGGATACAACTTTTTAATGACAGAAAACATACCTAGCGATGCACAGAGCGATGCATTTCGTCATTGGCATCAACACGATGGACAATGCACCGCATTGAGTCCGCATCTATTAACTGGAATTTGCACTGGGACATGGGTGAAAAATATTCATTGACGTGATGGGCAATGCACCACAACGAGAACCCATTATCCACTGGTTTGATCTTTCAAATGTGCCTCAAATGATGTCAAAAAAATACAAAACTTGTCCGTGAACACCTACTGACATTCTTGGTCATGAATTAACCTAAAAATCGATATTAAAGGTCATGATGGTCATAAAAAGGATTGCCAACTTACAAAGGCTTAAATAACTCTAAGTATGAACACTTAGCTGAATTTTTTTCAAAGTCTGGGACCCCTTACTAGCTTTTACCGAATTGAATCATTCTTAGGATTTTTCTGGGTCTTACAAGAACAAACAGAAATTGCTTTCCAAAAGGAAAAAATTCAACATCACCAAGAAGGTAGATTTAGACCACAGAGAATCCATAACTCACTTCCAAAGCCAACCATGTTCTCTACATCACCACAAATGTACTCTCACAACTAATGGTCCATATCTCTGCCACTTCCCCTTCTAGTCTACCAATACCTATGACTTCCTCTCAAATGTTTGTATTTTAATTACCTAAACTCATATTGTAAAGAAAAGATGTTCTTACTACTCATGAGCAATATAAAGCTGCCCAAAAACAACCCTAAGTTATTGATATAGCAAACATGATGATCTCAAGTCTTGTTGCTCCAAATAACAATTTGATATCCTCAAATTTGAATTTCATAATTTTAGATGACACCTTGAAGACCCCTAAACAACAAATTATAAATAAAGATTGGGAGTCTTTGAAATAATTATTTCTTAATCATGAGGAGAAATTACAAGATAACGTCTTTCCTAGAAAGGCTACCGACTTAATTACCACTAATCATGATTTGTATTACTTTGTCCTTGAGATTGGAAAGCCTATGTAAAAAGAATCACCTTTTTATGTAGAATCTTATCATCTTTATATACCAAATGAGCAGAAGGAAATTTGAGAGGCATTCTATGCCAACAAATAAGTCGAGAAGGAAAGAGAAAATCTTTGTCTCGTAAAAAATTACAAACCTTAAAACCACTTTCTTCTAGTTGTCAAATTTCCTATACTTTTTAAGTTGAAACTTTTCTCAAACTTAGTCAAATCCACCTACTTTTCAAAATTTGATCATAAATTTGGATTTTTGCCTAGGCATACAACAAGAAGATCGAGCTAAAATGGCTTCTTCGTTATCTTACCATCCTTGCCAATGGAAGGTATGCCATTTTTACTCAAACTTATCCTTTTCTTTTTCTGAAAGGCCATGATCAAGATATTCCCATCCATTCTTTATTCATCACTTGTCTATATTTAAGATATATTGATTTCAAATGATACCTTGGGATAACAACTTGACTAGCTTTTCCAATTCCATGGCTTAGTGAAGATGTATGGCATAATGCTCTCGACAAAGAAAATGACTCTTGCAAGATATTCCAGGACTACATATCATCCAAAAGCTGTCCAAATTTAACAATACTAAGTTCTCAATCAAACAACTCAAATATTTCCTTGGTGTAATTAAATATGTTAGATATTTCATTCTTAATGTCTCTTGATTTATTTCCTTACTTACAAAGATGTTAAAAGAGTGCTGTATCCCAGGGAAGGGAAAAAGATGATGTAGTTCAAAAGATAAAAGGAAATCATAGAAATTCAAGACAGTTCACATCCTCTCAAATGGAAAAATTATATTGTAGATTGATACTAGAAATGACTACTAGAGTACAGTCTTTGTAGAAGAAAAAATTGCCGAAAAATATATGAATATATAAGAGAAAATTCATGGACATCACTGCCATAAATAACAAAATAAATTTTTTAAACTAATTCCTTATTCACATTGAAAATCATATCAAAATGTATATACGAGACTTCCTAGAAATGGTGCAGATAAATCTAAAGATCATCGCAAATCCATAAATTCTCTGATTGGCATAATGATTTTCTCCTTATAGGTTCAAAGTAAAACATAGAAAGTGAAAAGAAAAAATCATGGTAAACTTCCTATATAGACAAGAAAAGTTCTCTCAAAATCTTTCATCACCAAAATAAAAGAAGGAAATGTCACTGGCCATCAATCTTATCCGACCACATATAAAACATATCGTCTATGTGCTGATGAAGGAATAATGCATGATCTCACCATCAACACCACTAACCACTACATAAAAAGATATTTCCAAATGACATATGTAAGAAATAACGACTCACCAAAGCTTCATGAATTTACATTCCGAGGTTTACCATAAAACCCTCTTAGAAGTATTTGCCTACAAGCAGCTTATCAAATTGCTTGGTAGAAAATTATAAGTATCTTATCACCTTCTTGTACGGATCTTACAAGTTACTTTTCCACCTACTTTAATGTTGTCAATAATTTTCTTAATCACTTGCTTGCACATGCTGTCACATACCAACATTATTTTTAGTTTTTATTTTATTAGGCTCCATAATAAGTTTGTAGGGCACAGTTTGAATAGGATGTATATATCTCATAGAATTGTAAGACCATATAGGGATTTACTATTTTATAAGACAGGATAGGGTTTTACTATTTTTAGAATAGTTGACACATATGATAATCTATTTTATTTATGTTTGGTTATATTAGGGATTCCATCTCATATAATTCGGAGCATATGTCTTTAATTGGAGATCATCAAAAAGTCCACCTAAAATATATTTTACAAATATTCATATTATTGAAGGTACGAGAGGTTGGCCTTGGATGGTTTCAAGAGGGGTAGGGGTAGACCAAAAAAATATTAGAGGAAAGTGATTAAATATGACATGGAGAAGTTACAGCTAATTGAGGACATGACCTAGGATAGGAAGGTATGGAGGAATAACATTAGGATAGAGGGCTAAGGTATATGGTTGAGTCATAGATATTAGGTAGGAGGGCTTTGGTGTCCTTGTTTGGAAGTGTTCAATATTTTTTGTGGATGTCATACCTATATTATTTTATCATGTTCCATGCATTTGATATTTTTTGTATATATACTGTACTTTGTCTTAACCTAAGGGTCTATCGAAAATAGACTCTCTACTTCTTTAGAGGTAGTGGTATGGACTGCGTACACTCCACCCTCCCTAGACCCCATGAAATAGGAATATATTGGGTTTGTTATTATTGTTGTTAGTATGTAGGTTCTCTGTCATGCTCCTCAATTCCAAAGGGATGGGTTCTTTGATCCTCTAGGGCAGAGTACTGGGTAATGTAACACTTAGGAAAGTATTCTTGTTATTATTCCAACATAGATATCAAAGTACATTCAATTATTATTAAATGAAATTTTCTTGGTCCACATTATAGCTTTACAAATTGCTTCTTTACTTTATTAAAACACGTAAATCTAAAGTTACTTACATGTTGTTCTGTAGGCTTTTGAGTGTGCTGAAGGCCATGGGATAGTAGTGAAAAGCTCATGTATGACATATATGGTTCACTGTTTTACTAAGAATACTAAGGATTTGTTATCGTTTAAAATTGGAAACGTCAAGCCATCCCATAGACGGTGGATAAGTTCTTGTTCTTTAACAAACCATCCTATAGGATAGTTTAATTCAATGACCCAATTATAAGAAAGCTATAGTAATGTTGATAAAAGCTTTGATTTTGTATACTATGCCGCCTTTATTTATGTTAAACCACCTTTAATGTTGTAAATTTAGAGGTCTATTATTATTGTGGAGCTAATATTGCCTACAGTGTCTTGTAATACCCTATTTTTTCCATCACAGTGGTATCAGATCCATCCATCTCTCGGAGTGATGGAGAAAGAAAGTATTCTCGTAAGATTTATTATCGTTGTTGTACAAGAGCCAACTTTATATTTCCAGTCTTTAATTTGTTTTACTCTTTATCCATAAATCGATCATAAGTCATTACCTTTCCATTAACTTCCATTGTAATGTAAATATTTTTGTCTTAGTAACTTTTGTTAGATTTTATAACAAATTGTTTTTTGAGTCTCTTTATAGATAGTTGGCACAAATACATCTAGTCTTTATAGTTTATAATATAGCAAAAATATGTCTATCCTAGAGTCTTTACCATCTCATTCTTCTTGGTGTAAACCATATAAAACTCTATCCAACTTAAACATGTCCCCTACACTCAGTAAAACCCTGTCATGTAAATATGACTACATGTATGAAGTATATATATCACCATAATAAAATAAAATATCCTTTACATATCTACCTCTACTGGACCTATACTCTGCCTTTGTAATAATGGCATTCAATTTGTGGTTTCAGATTCATACCTTGGTCGAACAAAAATAAAAAGGGGTTATAGAATACATTCCTGTATCTAAACTTTACCAGCATCCTATTCTTGCAACTCAGGAAGAACAATTCATTACTCTACAGATGTCCGAGTATTATCTACAATAGTTTAAAACTCAAGGCTTAAGCCATATCTTTTTTAGTGTAGTTAGAGTTGCATCGATGTATCAAGCAAGAAAAGGCCAACTAGTAGTGGCTTGTCTTTCCCTTCATTATACTATATAAGATGTGTACCAATAGGAGAACTTCAGTACCTAAGAGATCACGCTAAATGATAGGACAATTTTGTAACTATATTTCCCAACTTAAATATATCCCTTTATAATATATATCTCACAACAACATTGAATATATTGGTCTAAATGCATAAATCTCTGCAAGTTAGAGATGCTGTCTAGGAAACTCCCCAATATGAAGTAGCTTGGGGAGCCATAACCATTCAATGGATCTATCTTCTTTATGGGGCGACAATGCCTTGTTCCAGAACATAGACTCCTCTAATGCAACACTCAATAAATCTAAATCCCAACTATTTCTAGGTAAGAATTTGTCAATGTGACTATAGAATCATAGGTCAATAATTATGAGAAGTTTTGAGACAATCCTCAACCTCTCTGGTCAACTAAACAAAAGTTTACCAAAAAGAGCAACAATACAATCACTGTGTTTTGACCACCCTCATCTCAAAAAACCCCCCAAAGATTACCTTCTATATCAACATGTAATAGCCTAGGGAGGACCTTTTGAATTTGGATAACCTAGAAACTATATACTATTTCATCAATAGCTTCATAAGTGATTATAATTGTATTAAAAATTTCAATCATGAGGGTCGCAACAGCATATTGTACAAATGTTCTTTCATATGACACTACCTATGGAAAATTAATTTCAATTTAAACATATGCCAAAATGATGATGTACAATCTATTACTCCTAAATATATGATTATGATATCTCTGGCTAGTTCCAGTCAAACATTAGATTTTCCACAAAAAAAAAATTCTAACGGATAACTTGATCCACGCTCTACACATAACAATATGAAAGTTGGTATAACACTTATATAGGTAGCTAACCATACAAAAAAATCTTTTTTCTACAAAGGGAAGAGTGGGGCATGTTTAGACACTGTAGGAAATATTTTCTTGGCAATAACAACAAACCACTAATATTCCAGCATGAAAGGCAGTTTCATTTCCATATACGCAACTTGTCACATAATTTCAGGTCTTTTATCAATACAATAATAGCTTTCTTATGACTTTTTCTACACATACAAGTACCCTAAAAGATGGTTAGCCATAAAACAAAGACTTCAGAAACCTCTATGGGACAACTTAACCTTTCCAATATTAAGACATATTAAATCATTATTAATATTAGTAGCACAACTATACCAATTTTATAAACCTGGGATTTTTGTAGTTCCCCCATTAAATTTAGCACCCTCAATAGTCTGTGAAATAATGTCTACGCAACTTCAGATTTACTTGTTTTGATAAATAAAAAATCAAAGTGGAAAGTTATTTTGTTAATCAAGCCAATTTCATTTAATAATCAATGAAGTTACTTATAAATCCATGATGAAGTTACTTATAAATCCGTGACCTACTAATCTAAAAATAGTAAGACAATATCCAATTTTCTAAATATAGTAAGGATAATATATGCACATATATCTATGCTATACATACATCCTACTTTATCCAAATGAGTCCCCAAAACATCTTCTAAGCCTAAAATCTAAAACTAAGCATGTTGGTTGCATGTGACAATATATGTAAGCAGGTAATTGAGTAGCTTATTACCAACTTGAAAGCATGTGAATAAACAACTTTTAAGCTCCTTTAAAGTAGGTGGATAAGATCCTTGTAGGTGTATACCAAGCAGCTTGACAAGCAGCTTATGGGTAAACACTTCTGAGAGGAATTTGTGGTAAACCCTATCTGGTAACTATATGGGGCTTACGGTGAGTGGAAATTTCTTCCACATGTCATATGTAATTATTTTTCATGCAGTGATTGATGGTGTAAATAATAATATCATGTATCATTCCTCTATCCACCAATTGAAGTCGTGTTTCTTCTTTATGAATTCTTTGTCTTCCCAGATCCATTTCAATGACCTCGTGAAGTAACCATTCTTATTTAATGATAAATTTAGGTAAAAGATCATTCATGTTAAATATACTTAAATGATTTATTAAGAGTTGAACTATTTTGGATGATCTGTTTAAAAAAAAAAATCTTTTTATGCATATGTCATCCAAGGCCTAATAGATGATGTAGTGACCCTCGGGGTCATTGTCTATATTTATTCTTATTTTCACCATTTAGAGCTTTTCAAAAGCTTCCCAACTAATTTATGACTTGCTCGAACTGACAATTCAGTTATCAAGTTGTTCATTTGGTTCTTAGATCGAATTCCTTATTTTGAATCCTTTGATGTTTCAAATTAGTTGTCGGGAAAACACTCAGTCAAATGATATTTTTTGTTAATTTTGGTAGTTCTAATAGCCCCAAAACATGAATTACTTAGTAGACCCTTGGATTGGGTCTCGAGATTTCCAGACTAATTCTAGGCTATTAGGAAAAAGTTAAGAAAAATGTCATATAGGTGTGGGACTCACTTTTAATTGAAATAAATTCAAATGGAAATTTTAATCACGCCATTGATTTTTGAACACCGAATTTGGAAGGTTAGCATAGTCTATTTGCATATATGGGGTTCTAGATTAATCACGAGGGGCTAGAGGAGACATGGAAAAGTTCTATATCTCAGCTCGTGCTGTTGCATCACTTAAGCACCCATGAAATTGTTTAAGTGAAAGCCACTAAAGCGTAAAATGGGTGATTATGTGGTATGACATCACCCGCCAGGTATCTCTTAAGTGATACCTTTGTCGCATAAGTGGTCAAAGGTCGCTTACATGGTATTTGTGTTGACACCAGATGTCAATGAAGCAACACTAGATTGCTTAAGCAATAATCGCTTAAGTAGCCCAGCGTCAGCTTAAGCGACACCCTTGGTCCTAAAAAGGGTGTTAAAAACTCACTTAGCCCGATTTTTACCATTTTTCATCCATTCTATTGAATATTAATTTCTAAAAAGTGGGAAAATTTAGGATTACTACTTTTTTTGTAAATTTAGAGCTTTGGTAAAGTTAATTGACCATTTCTTCTTCGAAGTGTTGGTAAGCCTCCTTCAATTTCTTGGTTAATTATCTATCCTTTTCAAATATCACTAAAATCTTGGTGGCTTGATTATAGCACAATTAGACCTTCAAATTAACCTATTTTAAGGGTAAATGTTTCTTTAGCATAGAGGGACGTTGTGTTGGTTTTGAAAGTGCAATTTCATAAATGGGCCCACATATAAATTTTATGTAATTTTTGTCCCAATGAAAAATAGTATAATATGGGTATTATTGTTCATGTTTTTATGAGTAGCTTGTGATTTTGATAGTGTGGCATCTTGCGAAAGCTTCTCGAATGAGGAAATTGGTGGTTTAGTAAATCCATTGGACTTTTTTTTGGCATAAAGGTAGGCCTATTTTACCCTCTTCATAGATTGAGCTATTTTGCAGTATTATTAAGATAATATACTTTATATTGGATGAGATTAGGTGTTGAAGGTAGTATTGACAATATTTAGATTATTTGGCCTGTTTAGGTTATCTTGAAACCGTAATTTACTTAGTTGAAACTATTTTAGGTAAAATTTCTATTCAAGGATTATTTATGGCTCATTTAAAGTATTTAAGTGGATTTAAATACCTCGACTACTCTGGGGTAGAATTTGTCTTAAAATAGATTTTGAGGATTAGACGTCGGCCTCTTCGATCAACCTTAGGCCTGGACTTGTGTTAGCTTTTGTAGACTTACTTATTATGTTGAACACTTATCGGTGATTCTTGTGGAACTTTTGGGAGATTCAATACTATCTGTATTCTAGTTTGATATTAGGAGTTGTTACAATTATGGGTAAAATTTGATTGTTTATTAGTATAATTACTTTTGTATTTTATTGATATGACTTATAGATATGTTCTATCGATATGGTCTATTTATATGAGTTCTGGTTCAAGCCCTACAATTAATGATGATATTACCAATACGAGATTTGTTTCATGTTTTGAAATTGATGATGACAATAATACTATGTGTTTTAGTTCGAGTCTAAAATATAATGTTATAATATTGATAATATTGAGGATGATATGATGATAATGTTGATATGAGTTTAGATTTGAGTCTTACATTGGGATTTAGGAGATCGAATTAGTATTTTGAAGTAACATAACCTGAGATCATCATCTTTGCTATATCAACTTCTTGGGCTTGTTTTTGGGTTGCTTTATCTTGAATATGAGTAGTAAGAGCATTTTTACCTATCCAATATGAGTATGGTGATGTCAAACTTATGATCATCGATAGACTTTTGAGGGGTAGTCATAGGTTCAGTCAACTAAAAGGGAAAGTAGTGCAAATAAGTCCTATTTGTGGTGTTATGGGGAACATAATTTGTTTAGTAGTGAGTTTTGTGTTTTCTATGGTCCAAAGCTACCATATTTCAGTCATTGGATTTGTTTCTTCAGGGAGACAATTTTTTTTTTTATGGCTTGAAAAGTGGGATGGTGAGGTGCCTAGTGACTATATTATATAGTAAGATGTGGAGTCGATTTTCTAAGGGTCAAAAAACTCTATTATGTTGAGTTGATGTGTGTTTCACTTTTTGGTTCGTGGGTTTATTTTTGACCTTAACGATGTTTTATCTACCATTTGTAGGAAAAAATTTTTGTTTGGTGTTTGTAGAGTGTGGCTTAAGTTATCCTTTTAAAATTTTTGGTTTGGTCAAACATTAGATGTGTGATGGAACAAGCAAGAGATATTATAAACATATGTTCAGGATTAATAGATTGTACATAATCGTTCAAGCCCATGTTATAATTGTAATCTATTTTCCATATGCAGTGTCCTGAGAAAGAAAAGTAGTGCCATATGTTGTTGTGACACTCATGATTGAATTACCTAATCCAAACATGATCACTTATGAAGTTTTTGAGAAACTAAAATATAGATATAGCTTAACCAAACCTAAAAGGAAATTAGCATGTTGGTAGATGTGGATAGTGATGGTCCTATTAGGTGGTTTCTAAGATGAGAGTGGTCAAAAAATATAGTGATTATGTTGTTTCTCTTGATATTTAACTAGAGAGGTTGAGGACGGTGTTTCAGCTTCTTATAATTTGTAATCCTCGAGTGTAAAAGCACTTTAACCTAGTTTTCCCTTAGAATTTTCCTTAGTATCTAGGTGCACTGGGTGGTTTCATAAGAGTAATTTATGTTCAAGAACAAAGCTTTTCTCCACTTGGAAGAGATAGATCCATAACATGGTAATGGACCTACCAAGTAACCTGAGAGTGGAGAATTTATTGGGTGTCATCTCAAGTTTGCAGAGCTCCATGAATTTGGACCTTGGATATTTAATGCTTCCATCGAATATGGATTAGAGTGGGACATATTAAAGTTGGTCGTCCTCTATTAGAAGTAGATGACTTGCTATACATCATGGTATCCACTAGCAACTTCATCTCAAATCCTTTAGTTGAGTATGTCCAAGCAAACTTATCACCAGTGTTCTCAAATTTCTTTTTACCTTTACTTCCCCTTTGATTCTTTACAGACTACTTTAGTGGTGGTTCACAATTTTCTGCCTCATCCAACATATTTGGAGGTTGCACAAACTCACCACTTTCAGCACTATCTCTTTCAGGGGAGGAATCTCCTACCCTTTCGCGAATAATTTTCATATCTAAACCAAAGAAACCTTCTCTTGGATAATTATCAAGTAGAATCAAGTTCTCAGACACCCAATTATTAATAATATAGATATTATACTTTGTGATAGTGATTTCTTTATAAAAAACATGATCTAATATGTGGTTTGATAAAGAAAGAGTAGGGGAACTAGGTGCAGTTAGGGTTTTTGAGGGCCCAGTTCTTTCAGGATCTTCTGAAGGAAGAGGAATTTATGAATCTTTGAATTCAATAGGAGAATTGAAGGCCTAATTTTAGTCCATCCCCTGGCAGAGTCAATAGGGGTTTCCATCGTTACTGATGTTTCAACAGTAACAAATATATCTAGAGTCTTATTAGTTTTTAAGAAGGATGCAGTAGGTGGTATGTTGGTTAAGCAACTACCTCCTATAGTTTCAGACTCAGTCTCAGTAAAAGAACTTAGACAGTTTTTTAAATATTTATATACTAGGACTGTTAGATACAATCAAATCTCAGTTATAGTACAAAACTCAGATAGTTCCATCAGATTAAGGACTATAAGATATAGTCCCTCATGCTATCAAAACTATATTTTCAGCCATGTATCAGGGTACAGAGTTAGCTATCACGAACTCATGATCTTAGTTACTATGTATGTATGTTTGCACTCTTACATTCATATCAGTAAATTAGTTAGCATTATTCATGCATGTAAACCCTTTGCATTAGCCTACCTCACTCGTATACTCAGTACTCCAGTTGTACTGATGTATTTGCACTATGGTACTTTCTTTTCATATTACACCATAGGTTCAGAGAAACGAGTTCCGGGCCTGTAGTAGCAGTCGCATTAAGCACACAGAGTTGCAGTGAGTCCTCTTCATTTGAGGATGATATTACTTGATTTATTAACTTATTAATTCAGTTAGTTTTCCGTTTACGAAGTTAGTTGCAGACATCTTCCTTTAACTCCTTATTCAGACAGTACTTAGAGGCTTTCAGATTTAGTATTCAGATTCAGTTTAGATTCAGTTATTTTGGGTATTTGCTACCCATATGGATGTCATGTTTTGACAGTTTCTTTATTCAGTTAAACCTTATTGCCGATTGTTCATGTTTTCTGCATTTTACAAGTATATTAGCAGTGTACAGGTACATATATAAGTCATGGGTTAGTTAGTGGTCCTTCGAGGTCAGAAGCATCGTGTAGCATTCTGGTTCAGAAAATTGGGGCATTACGATAACTAACTCCATCTACTAAAATACTACTAAGCTAAAGTACTAAAATAAAAGCATATCCTTGATAGATGAGGAATCACTGCTAAATCTTCTACTACTGGCTAAATCTAGCTAAGCGCGGTTAGGAGCCAGAGTATGTGAACCTATGATATGAAACATCATAGCGCAAGAAATGGGTATGCGATCAGTATGTGGGAATGTATTGGTATGCTAAATAAGGTAAGGATGAATGTATGGGTTCATATACATGAATAACAACTAACTAAATGATATGCCAGAGATAGATTAGCATACATGCAGGATTTGTAACTACTGAACATACTGTGCATACTATAACTGAATATATTAGAACAAAATCTAATAATTGATATTTGAATATACTGAAAAGCTAAGATCACTGATAATCTGTATTACTAATAACTGAGTGACTATTTAAAAGTCTTGATTTTGTAGAACTAATTTGAGTTCTATTCTGAAGACTGAGTTTTAAACTGAAACTGTAAAGGTTCTCACTTAATCAACATGCCCCTTGAGTAAGCTGAGTGGGGTCCAATCTATAACCCCAATTGGAAGGGTGCTAGTACCATGCTACAGGTAAAGAAACTGCTGTGGTAATCCAATCTAATGGGATACCCTGAATAAAAAGTCAAGCCTAATCTAATGGGTGACCTTTGGAAGGTATCAAAGCCTTAATCTGATGGGTGACTCCTCACATCCTATGCTGGCTATGTAGTTTTGTAGTGAGAGACTGTTTCTAATGACTTTGACTTTCTAATGGGAGAAGTCATCACCTCCACACTCGCTCGGTGCTAGTTCCTACTCCCAATTAAAAGACATTAAATTGTGTATACTGAACTGGACAGGGCTGATACTGAGATTACTGAGTTTTCCTAAGTTCTATAACTAACTAAATTCTACTGAGTTTTGTAATTGAGTAAGATTACTAGTGATAGTGTCATGACAGATACTATTCTTCCACTGACACTTGCTCTAGGTAAATACCTAAATTATTGGGTATTAAATACCACCAGAACTCGATAGTGTGAAAAGTAAAGCAAAGCATCTTTTTGAATATCATAACAATGTTCACTTGGGCATGGTTCATTCACAGAGATATTTCATAAAATACTTGTAAGGCATTAAAATGTACATAGATGGGTAATATATGTTAGCACGCTATAATGTCATTATTTCATTCTTATAGAAAATTTTTCAAACACATAAGAAGCATACTTGGTTCATTAAATAATAAACACTTAGAGTTAATATGGTTACAAGAATCAAGTTTCAAATTGGAGGGTTTATCATGAATATCACATAATTCAACACATACTAGAATCAAATCTTTGAACTTGTAATCTAAATAATGGATTAAAACTCAAACAACATCATGAACATGAACTCAATCTAATTCAAATATGGAAATCATAAATCATAAATCTTGTATTTTGAAAAAGGATTCTTAGGCTCCATAGAAGGTAAGAATCCATGGATAAACATCTAACATTCCTTAATTGATGAGATTCTTGGAGTTCTTTGAGAGATTCTTGGGATTGACCTTGATTCTTAATATCTAGGGTTTGTTTTCTTGAGAGTGAAATACCTTTTGATTTTGGGGGTAAGTGAATAATGAAGGGTTTAAACATTTTTAGGGCATAAATTCCACATCTGGGCGGAATAAAATCTTTAGAAAAAATTGGTTTAACCCTGGACGCAACTTTAATTTTTTGAGAAATTTTCCTGATTGGGACCCGTGGCATGAGGCGGAACTTTTAGGCCGTGTCACTAGAAAATGACAACTGAGAAATAGCATGGTGGCGCGATGTGATGGTATCGCAATTTTACTATGTTTGTGAACTAGAAGTGAACCGCAACATGGTCAAATCTCATTGGTACACTGGAAATTAACAATTGTGAACTGGGTTTATCGCGCGATGCACCAATATCAGGGAGCAACACTGGACGTTGAAAATTACTATTTTGACACACTCCGCGATGTGCTACTGGCCTAAGTGACGATGTCTAATGATTGAAAATTAAAATTTCTATAACTTCTTACCAAGTTGTCAGATTTAGACGAATTTTATATCATTGGAAAGCTGATTGAATTTCTATGCAATGGCAGGCTCTAATTACTGAGTACTCCAAAAATTTTATTTATGATAACCCTTGTACTGAGGGTTAATCTAGGTTAGGGAAAAATAGGGTATTAAGATATCTCCCCCTTAGGAACATTCGTCCTCGAATGAGTCAAGTTAAGCTAAGCAAGTACGGATAGACAGAGTTTACGTACTAAACTAGACATGCACAACTGAATCATTATTACATGACTTGTTTGATAGACTGAACATACATACCAAACATGCATATCTGATGCATGATTACATGGCTAAAATTGATTTATGAAATACATGACTGACATGAGGATGATATGAGATAGTAACTGATACCAAATTTGAAACGGTACTGAATATGGGATTGAGTAGGTTTAAGGAAGACTGTGATGATGAATGAGACACCATCTAACTGAAGGATGACACAATGACTTTAACACACTACTGAGGCTTAAGGAACACATGGCATAAACTAAACTTCATAGACCGTTTAGAGTGTAACATGAGTCATGAGAACTAAGCATACTAGGATACATGAATACGTGTGTCACAAACTATATAACCTAAGTTTGGAATTTCTGAACATATGGAACCTCTGATTCATACTAAAGAGTAAACTGGAACTCCTTATACTAGGAACTGTAAGCATACAAGGTCTTCTTCCATGTACTATACTACCATCTCCCCTATAGCTCAAAGCCGTCATTCTAAATTTGTAAATAAACTCTAAATCTAACTGAAACAACTTTGCACTTATGTTTGAGATACAATAATATTCTTAAACACTGAACTTATCCTGATGGATTACTCTGATAGTGTAAAATTTGCTGCAGGTACTTTCTTCTGAGATAGAACTCCTAACTTTCTATAGCCCTAATATTTATCATAAAATAGCTTAAACACTGACTAACTTAGAATCTTTAACTTTTCCTTTTATTATCTCAATCTCCACAGATTCAAACATAGATTCTAAGGAAATACGAGGTATTGCATTTAGCGTCCATTCACTTGATTCTATATATATATATATATATCAAATAACTCCACATGAAACTTGTAACAACACATGGATTTGAAACCCAATTAATCATTATAATCATGAATATAATCGAACCCAACATGAAATTCATGTAATCAATACACTTGAGGTTTTAAAAATAGATTTTTGAACTCCAAGGGTAGAAGGGACCGCTCGATGAATAGTTGACATAGCTTAACAATTTAATTCTGAAAGATTGATGGTAAGTTCTTATGGCTTGAATTGAATTGAAAATCAATTAGAGTTTTTTCTTGAGAGCAACTTATGAATAATAAATAGTTTTTACTCTTCGAAGAGTTTAATTTCGTATTTTGGGGGCTGATAGATGTGGAAAAAAATCCAAATACCCCTGAGAACGCAGCTTTTTAATAATTAAAAACTGACCTAGTGAAACGCAGACCGACGCACCGCATCATTGGCATCGACATGATGGCCAGCACGTCGCGTCGAGTCCAAATCTATTAATTGGATTTTACATTGAGAGCTGGAGGAAACATATTCATCGACACGATAGGCAATACGCCGCATTGAGATCGCGTCGATCCATTGCTTTGTGCTTTCAAATGTGCCACAAACAATGTTGAAAAAATGTTAAACTTGTTTGTGAACACCTATTGACATTCCTGATCATGAATTAACCTAAAAATCAATATTTAAAGGTCATAAGGGTCGTATAAAAGGATCTCCAACTTACGAAAGATAAAGTAACTCTAAGTATAAACACTTTGCTTAATTTTATTCTATGTGTGGGACCCCTTACTAGCTTTTACCAGATTGAATGAAGCTTAGAATTTTGTGGAGTCTAACAATATCTCCCCTTTCAGAACATTTGTTCTCAAATTAGATTGACTAAGCCGAGAATAGTGATAGACTGAATTTAGATACGAGACATGTGCAATCGTAACATGATTTCATGACTAACAATATTGATATGCTGAAATTTAATACTGAACATGCATATCTGATGCATGACTACATAACTTAACAAAATTTGTGAATGCATGACTGGAATTGCTAATAAGTTGAATTTCGCATGCTGAACATGCTTATCTGATGCATGAATACATAACTAAAAATGAAATGGTAACTGATACCAAGTCTACAGGGGAAATCTGAGTATGGAATTTCGTATATTCAATGGAAAACTCTTACCTTGGGCTAAGTATGAGTTTACAGAGAAGAGGTGAGGACACTTGGTCAGCAAATCTACATCTTGTTCCCAAGTAGCCCCCTTAATGGACTGATTCCGCAAAAGAACTTTGACTCGAGGGACCTCTTTGTTCCTCAGTCTATGAATGTGATAATCAAGGATTTTGATTATAATCTACTCATAAGAGAGGATGTTCTTAACATCTATACCCCTACAGGCACTACAACTGCTAGATCACCTATGTATTTCTGTAACAAGGAGAAATGGAACACTGGATAGACTGAAGCTAAACCTTAAGGCAACTTAAGCTCGTATGCTACCTTTCTAAAATGGATGAGAATTTGGTAAGGACCGATATATTGAGGACTACGCCTTCCCTTCCTATGAAACCTCTTCACTTATTTCATAGGACAGATCTTCCAATACATAATCACCCATCTAAAACATGAGATCCTTCCTCTACATATCTGCATATAATTTCTATCGGCTCTGAGTTGTCTTAAGACTTTCCCTGATCAACTGAACCTTCTCTAAGGTGTCAAACACCAAGTCAGGCCCTACCACTACAGCCTCTCCCACTTTAAACCAATCAATGGGAGACCTACATATCCTCCCATAGAGCGCCTCAAATAGAGCCATCTAAATACTAGGATGATTGTTGTTGTTAGATGTGAACTCAATAAATAGAAAGTGGTCATACCAACAACCTTTAAAGTCTATCCCACACACTCGTAGCATATCCTCTAAAGTCTGAATAGTCCTTTTTGCTTGACCATTTGTATCAAGGTGAAAGGTTGTAGTGACACGCACTTGGGTGGCAAGACGCTTCGAAAATGCCTTCTAAAAATAAGAGGTGAACTACATACCTTTATTTGAGATAATAGACAATGATACTCCGTGTAATCTGACCAACTCTCTGATATAGAGTTTGGTATAATCCTCGAATAAAAAAAAGGTATGGACTGGTAGGAAATGAGCTGATTTGGTCATCTTGTTTATAATGACCCAGACAGAATCATGTAGATAATGAGTATGAGTCAAACCCATCACAAAATCTATGTTCACTTCTTCTCACTTCCAAGTAGGAATACTGAAATCCTGCATAGCCCCACTAGACCTCTGATGCTCGATCTTAACAAGCTAATATGTTGAGCACTTGGCTAAATAATCTACAATGTCACTCTTTATCCCACTCCTCCAATAGATCTTCCACAAATCATGGTACATCTTAGTGGTTGCTTATTGAATAGAGTAATTTGCACTATGAGCTTCCACCAGAATTCGCTTTCTTAGGTCATCTACACCTAGCACACATAGTGCATTTGACAATGCAGAACACCATCTCCTTATTCAGAGAAAACCTCTATCTTCTGATCCCTAGTTGATTCTTTCAACTTAACTAGACTGGGATCCCTATCCTAGTTTTCCTTAACTTTGGAAACCATGGATGATTCTAAACTATTCTGCACCCATATAGTGCCTTCTGATGAATTGACTAAGCGAACACCTAGTCGATCCAGATGATGAAGTTCCTGAGATAACTTCTTCCTACCATCATCCACGTGAGCAATACTTCGTATAAAAATCCTACTAAAAGCATCAGCTACTATATTGGCTTTTCCCAAATGATATAGAATACTCATGTCATAGTCTTTTAATAACTCCAACTACTTTATCTAATGTAGTTTTAGGTCTTTCTGAGATAATACATACTACAGACTCTTATG